>NC_056746.1:1392749298-1392779298 GCF_019279795.1 Protopterus annectens
CTTTATATTAACCCACACTCACTTGCGCACTTGTGTGTGTGTGTGTGTGTGTGTGTGTGTGTGTGTGTGTGTGTGTGTGTGTGTGTGTGTGTGTGTGTGTGTGTGTGTGTGTGTGTGTGTGTGTGTGTGTGTGTGTGTGTGTGTGTGTTGTGTGCTTTTTTCAGGTTTGGCAAACATATATATATATATATATATATATATATATATATATATTTCTTGCGTGCGCAAGTGAGTGTGGGTTAATATAAAGAGTTGAGATCAGGTAAATGAATCAATTTCTGCTGTGTGAGTATGTGCTTGTGTGTGTGTGTGTGTGTGTGTGTGTGTGTGTGTGTGTGTGTGTGTGTGTGTGTGTGTGTGTGTGTGTGTGTGTGTTTATATGAGTGTCTGAGGTTTGGATTTGTGCAAGGATGGCAACTCCTCTTGGAGGCTTGGTTTTTATTGTGCCCCCCACCATGTCAGGTAGATCCATATATATATATATATATATATATATATATATATATATATATATATATATATATATAGATATAGATATAGATATAGATATAGATATAGATATAGATATAGATATAGATATAGATATAGATATAGATATAGATGGGTCTACTTTGTTTCGTTGAATCTCATTTCATTGAATTTCATTTCACCCTGACCACTTCGCTGAAAACTCAAATTACTGAAAACTCATTTCACTGAATCTCATTTCACTGAACTGCAGTTAGAATATATGGCACTGTGTAGAGTACTGTAAGGCAAGTAAAAGGTATTTTCCCTTTTCTACACTGTAGTGCGATTCTGGAGTTAGTATATATAGTTAGGGGTGATGTGAGGGGCACAGCCCCCCACTTAGTTTGAGTGCCTATTGTCTTCTGGAAAGAGTTAGTCATTGGTGTTGCAACTATGCATGTCTATTGTTTAAAATATATTGTTTTGAGGTTTTTGGTAAAATACAATATAAAACAAACAAGAAGGGTGGCTACACCTCTCCCACACCCTCCCCAACTATATATACTGACTCCAGGATCAAATTACAATGTGGAAAAGGGCATATACCTTTCACTTGCCTTACAGTACTCTACACAGTGTCATATATACTAACTACGATTCAGTGAAACGAGTTTTCAGTAATTTGTGGTTTCAGCAAAGTGGTCAAGGTGAAATGAAATTCAGTGAAATGAGATTCAACGAAACATAAGAAGCCTCTTTATGACTGGACACCTGATCGTAATCCCTTATGTTACATAAGGAGCCTTGTTATGACTGGATACCTGATCGTAATCCTCATTATGAGTGGATACCTGATCATAATCTTTTATGTTACATAAGAAGCCACGTTATGACTGGATACCTGATCATAATCCTTTATGTTACATAAGAAGCCTCATTATGACTGGATACCTGATCATAATCTTTTAGGTTACATAAGAAGCCTATTGTGAAGTTCAGTGCCACTGCATTAATGTTATAATGTCACATTCTATCTGAATGATGGAAGGGCTGGATTTCAGCTGGAGCACAAGTCCCCCACTTCAGATCCACTCATAAAGTCCTTCAAACTTAATGGCACAACTCGATGGAAAATAAGCATAGAGTGCAATAACCAGTGCTGCAGCACTGCACTTCATGTGTGGGTTATCCAGCTGTGCCCTGCACATGGAAAGAAATATGGCATTTTGCTACCTGTATGAGTTAAGATGCGGTCTCCTTTAATGTGGACAGTAGGATCTTGCTGCACTTCTTGTGTGAGTTTGGAGACTGTGCCATGTATATGGATAGTTGGATAGCATTGCACTTCTTGTGTAAGTTAGGAGACCGTGCCCTGAATGTGGACAGTAAGATGGTGCTGCACACCCTGTGTGAGGTAGCTGACCATGTGACCATGTCTTGATTGTGGAGAGTAGGAGGTCATTAAGTAAGGTGAGCAGGAGAGTAATGCATTACAGTGACAGTCATATGTGGGCCAGTAATATACAAGGAGTGGGCAGTGATTCGAAATGTTGGAACCTGTTAAACAACTCCCAAAACAGAGACTGAATGGCAGAAAGAATGGATTTGCATGTACCAAGTCAAAAATGGTCATTTCTCGGAATATTCACTTTTCTCTGAGGTATAGTGATCTCAGAGTTGGTTTATATAAGTTGGGGGGGTGCCCCCCCACACACACCCAGAGTGCTGGGAGGCTCGCCCTCCTTCACAAAAGTAGTTTAAATTTGAAGAGTGATGTTTGAGATTCATCCTTCTCCTGGATTTGTAATCGTTTTTTTGTCTGTTGTCATTTCAAAAGGTATCCAAAGGAATGATTTGTTTGTCTTCTTTTCTTTAATGCAGACATGACCTCAGTGCATTATTTACTTTGATATTTGAAAAGCTCTACTCAGTATCACATTGATCCAGTTTATAACATTTGCTGTTCTAGCATTAAGACAATAAACAATGTGCTCTAAAGCTTAGGTACAAAACAATGATTGCCTTAAGAACCATGTTTTTTTTTGTAATTTATGTAAACACACATGCAGTTGCTTTCTCTCCCCTCCTCCTCTCAATATCCACTTGTCTATTTGTCTCTCTATTATTGATTTATTTATTTAATAGCATTTGTTTCCGGCATAGTCCAACTGAGCACCAGTCCTTTTTTCAGCAGAGAACCAGGCACAAAACCTCCACACAAAATACATACATTCATTTTGCAAAAGGTTACAGTAAGAAAGAGAAGTATGTCTAATAAAAAGAATACAAGCAACTGTCAGTTAATGTTTTAAAGACACAAAGTGCATGTTGCAACATTGGTAGGTAGTCCTAACAATTAAATCAAGCGATAAAAAAAATAAAATACCATGAACATTAAAAACAGCTATGCGTATCTACTGCAGTACAGATATGTGTTATTTGCATTGTACTTGTTACAGATATGGCTATAGGCCTACGCTAAACAGCAACAAGAGAAAGAGTCAGACGTGAGCAATCAGCAGCGCAGCTACTGTGCAGTGTACATAATTAACATTGGTTTCTAGATTAAGGCTTGTATATAACATTCATAAATGAATGCGCAAACCCAAAGGAGGAGCACGAGTAAATGAGATAAATAGAGCAATGCATAAACAAACAGTAAAAAGTTATGTCGCACAGAAAGAATGCAGCTAGAAAGAGAGGTTGGTGTCAGATAGGTGGTGCATAAAAAGATATATGCATGTACGTTGCGGAGCACAACATATTAAGAGTCTAACAACAGTCTTGTTCTCTTTGCTAATAATTACTCCTGTAACTCTTCTACAGCAAGAGCTAACATGTTTGTACAACGTTAGAAAATGTTCAACTCTATTAATGGAGAGGGTGAAGTGCAGACCTTGTCGGTAGATGCTGTAATTCTGTTTATTACCTATGAAGATGTCTAAACAGATAAGTTAATGCATGTTCCTTATGATGATGTTGTTACCCTTTCACTCCCCCTCCAAATACACCGATCAATGTTATGCAGCTGAATGTTTATTGCAGGCTCCCAAGGACATTTGCTTGACCGTTATAATATGCCTCTAGTATTCGCCAAATTTCAAATCACAGCTAAATAAGGACATTGAAGATTTTACTGCCTGATTGCTTTCATAATGACTCTGACACTTTGAGAAAGCAGAACAAAGAAGGTCCAGAAAGGATTGACATTCCACAGAACCTTTACACGAGACCTTTGGTGGTCCTTTCATGCATATATAACAATGTCATTATTGGAAAAAGAAATCAAAAAGATTTTTTAAGGACAGCAAAATCTAAAATACAAACAAAGTGAAGTAGTTCTTATAAATAAAGGTGGAGAATGCATTCAGGTTCTGTTTTAATTATTCATTTTACATTTCAAGCTATATTTTAAAGCAGATTTTAAAACTTTTGCAGATTACTCATTTATTCATTGTTTTCTAACTAGGACTTTGCATTTTAAGCTTAATGGATCATTTATAAGCAGAATAAATAACATACTGTTGCAACTCCAGTTCAGACCTATGCAGTTTTCTCCTTCCCTACAGTTTTCTCCAAAGTTTCCATGTGTAATATATCTATTTTCTGTAACCACATAATTAAATGTCAGTTGTGGGGAGCAGTACCATACCTCAGAAACACTGTATGATGGCAGGGTGCTCTTAGGTCACAATGACAGGCGAGCATGGGACACTGCTTACACAGAAACCTGGAGTCAGTTTACTGTACCTAGTCAAGCTAAGAATTATGCACGTAATGATGTATTTAAGGTAAACCCAATCAACCTAAGAATTATATTATGCCTTTAAAGTGAAAAGACCTGAGTAGATGGGGGAACCCCACACAAATGCTGTAGGAACATACAAGTTTCAAATTGCTGGAATTAAAAGTGAGCATCAAAGACGGCATGCTGAAAAATGGAATGGCAAAATGCTTACTGGGAGAAAGAGTCTGGTTCAGCTAACAGTTTTGCATACTCATCAGAATTTACATATGGAGAAGCTGTACAGAGAGGTCAAAATTACAAGTGGTAGGATCCATCAAAAACTTTTACAAGCTTTTTTATGTTGCAAACCTATAAAACAAGTAAAGATATTGTTAGACTAATCACAAATCTTGCAGCTAATCCCCGATTAAATTTTAGTTTCTAAACTTTATAAGTGGATGTTTTGCATATTGATCTACAAGACCATTAAGAGCCTAGCCCTTGCAGTTGTCCTTTTTCCTCATTCCATAGTAGATTGTGGAGCCAAACACGGGCTGAATATATGGATGCCAGCATAGAAAGCAGCTTTTTTGGTATAATATGGGATTTTCATCTAAAAGGTAAGCTATCCTTTGGGAGAGAGGTCTGTGCCATAGACTGGCTCTATTTATGCTGTAATGCAGATTTAGGTGTCTGAGTTTTTATAGTGTTACTAATTTTCCGGACATGAAGGAGATCAAGCAGGGCAAAATCATATGCAGCCATGAAAGCCAGGTAGAGCTTTTTTTTAATGAAGCATTGCATGTTTTTCTTATTCAACCATAAGCACAGATAGATTCTTGCCAGACAGGTTATTATATTTTGATCTTCTTCTTCTTTCGGCTTTTCCCGGTTAGGGGTCGCCACAGCGGAACTCCGGTCCGCTAATGATTGGCAGTAGATTTTTATGGTGCTGAGGTGCCAGCTTGATGCCCAACCTTCAGCAAATGCACTCTGATATGGGCCTGATAAGGCACGAATAGAGGGAGAAAATAATCTCCATGAACCTGGAAAACATATCTTTAGTAATTAATTAGACTAAATAGAAGGATTTTCTAATGTTAGTTGACAAGTGACAGTCAAAGAATGTTCATTGTGCAAAAATGATTAAAGTTACTTCACAGTATAACATAAATAATTTAAACAAAAGCCTGTTTTTCCTGTCATTGACAAAATGTGCATTACATGCTTGACTTGCATTTTACTTTTTGCAAGTTTGACCCAATTTAACAGTCAGGTACAGCATTGTGATGGACAGGTAAGAAACATGCCTTTTAGACACAAGATTCCGTGTTTTGTTTTGATATCTGGTCATTGTCTGTGTGGACTTTAGCATGCTCCTACTATGTCTCCGTGGGTCTTGTCTGCATACCATAGTTTAGTCCACTCCCCAAACCATGCTTGTTGAATGGCTATGCTAAAGTATCTCTTTCTTTCTCACTGTCTTTATTTCTCCCCCCCTCCCCTCTCTCTCTCTCTATATATATATATACATGGGATCCATACAGATGCTCGACTGCATCTTTCACTGAGTCCCAATTTGTTGAGCATACTTGCGCGACAGTGCTGTTCACCGAAGCAGCACTTTCGCGTAAGTATGCTTGTTGTTCCGGTCGTACTACTGTGCATTAAGGGAAAATTCCCTTTTCTCCACTGTAGTGCGACCTTGGAATGAGAATATTAAAGTAGGGGGGTGTGGGGATAGATTTTGTGTTTTTTTTTTTTAACATACTTTAACGAAAGCGCTTTTTTGATGAAAGCGCTTTCGTTAAAGTGTGTTCGGTGGTAATGGATTTGGGCTTTTGATCTTTCGATCAAAAGTCCTAGATCCATATATATATATATATATATATATATATATATATATATATATACATACACACACACACACACACACACACACACACACACACACACACATATACATAGCCATATGCATAGATTAAATTTAAATTGTGGTTGTTTGCCCTAGCAGCACAGCCCGTGGCTAGACCAGCCTGTTTACATGGCTTACAAATGCTAATAAAATAAAACTCTTAAAGTTCTTTCTTTTTCTTCACAAATACCTACAGTCTGTTGTATAGTATATACCGCACAAATTGCAAGTAAGTACAATATTTATTTATATTATCTCTATCAAGAGCAATATTAGACAGACAACTTAGGCAATATGCAGTCTGTAATCTTTTATTTAAATGGGCCAGTTATTATAACTTAGAGAGTATACTTATTGTAAATGGGGCAGTTATTATAACTCAGAGAAGGGTATACTTATTGTAAATGGGGCAGTTATTATAACTTAGAGAAGGGCATACATATTCCGTATTAAGTGCTGGAATTTTTTTTTGCTCTTTTATACGGGTACTGGGTTAGTATTATATATATTAGTTGTGTTCATTCTTTTATTTGTTTGTGTTGTTTTACTTTCTGTTTGTAATCTCAAGAAGGAGCTGATACACACAATTTCATCTAGGCTACTTGTGTGTGATCCTAAATGACAATAAAGTTTACTTTGAATCTTTCAATTTTTTAGAAAAAAATTAGAAGCATGTCAAGAGCTGACATCTTACAGACAAAGATAGTCAGCTTCAGTCAGGGCCAATAATATAGGATCTGCAAAAACAAAAACCAAAAAAAAAAAAAACAAAACAAAAAAAAAACATTATCTTTTCTTAAAAACTCTTAATAGAAGGTGACATGTTAATTTCCTAACCAAATCAAATATTCTCCTCTGCTTGAATTGCCTATCAGATGAAAGATAGTCTCCATGCTCAACAGGTATGTTAACTACCTGAGTAATCTAAAAAGGTGTGTGTGTGTGTGTGTGTGTGTGTGTGTGTGTGTGTGTGTGCACACCTGCGTCTGTAAGCACACATGTGTCTGTGTTTGCATTTGTGTGTGTGCCAGTGCCTGAAAGCACACATTTGTTTGTGTGTGTGTGTGTGTGTGTGTGTGTGTGTGTGTGTGTGTGTGTGTGTGTGTGTGTGTGTGTGTGTGTGTGTCTGTGCACACGTGTATATTGAAGTAGGTCAAAGTGTAAAAACATTTCTTTACTGGGCAGAAGGGAATACGGTAGAAATTGTTGCCATGTAGAGTGTATGATTCGTGAAAGGAAGGGGTAAGTGTAAGAGAGATATGAAAGGCTGTGACATACACTGAAAGAAAGAAACAAATAATTAGTTCTTAAATAATTATCTTTCAAATGAACAATATATGGGGAAAGCTGAATACCTTCCAGGATACAATTTTTTAAATCTCCTGCCAAAAATATCCACATTCCTCCATTTAGATATGTATTGTGATTTTTGATCCTTTAACATTTGTGACTATAGTAGACATGTTTTGGGTTCTTTTGAAAATCTGTACTAAGGTATTAGAAAAAATATATAAATAAATGACTGCAAAAGCCAATGTTGGTATGTGTCATGAGGTCTGTAACTGAGGAAAAAAATAATTGTATTAATAAGTAATTTCTCAGTAATTGTTCAGTTAATATGACTTTGTTGTAACACCAGTAATGTCGCATCAGACAACAACAGCTCTGTGGTCTTCAGATATGCCTTGTGAGGAGCAGTGTAATTACAGCATAATCAATAAATAAAAAAATGCAGTATGCTGTAGCCTGGGGGAGAAATTCAACAGCAACAAAACTAATGGGACTTATAAAACCTCTTACATGTAGCATGGCTGGACTTATGGGACTTATAAAACCTCTTACATATGGCATGACTGATTCTATTTTAATACCTTTTTCTACAATGATCTACACTTCAAACTTAATTGAAAAAGTGACCCCTGTATTCAGCCTCCTGTCACTAATCATGTCACATTACAGAACCAATGATGAGGGACTGGCCTAAGTTACTTTTAAAGCTCCCCATAAACTGCATGGTGCTATTGCATGAGCTTAAATCCTCAACAATGTTTTTTTAACAGAGAAGAAAGTTTATTTTCCTAAAAACATATGTTTACTTGGTAGTTTAACAACAGCAGATGATGCACTACTTTATCTGTGTACTAATGCTTTTCTGCTTCTCAATAAATATACTGAACTGAAGAATAAATACCACTGTGTGAAATAAGCACAAGGTCTTGTGGCAGAGAAATGCTGATAATTTTTACTTAATGCATCATATAAGAGATTGATTATTAAAACAGTTATATAGATGTGCAAAATGTTTAGGCTGGTGTTGTGTTTATAAAAGCTTACTAGAACTAGTGCAATATATTTACTGCCAGTTATATTTTAAAGACCACCATGGCCTGAAACTGAAAAAACATGAGTATTTATGCCACTTCATTGACTTGACTAATTCCCCGAGTATTGCTTTAAGTGGTTAATTATTTTTTAGTTTGTCATATCCCATAATAATCCATTGTGGACTGCTGTGCTCGTATGACTTTATGTTTCAGTTAAAAGTTCCTTCTCCAGCAGTCCATTCTATATCCCAAGAATATGCCATTTCCTCCTTCATTTGTCATCTGGTGTTCAGTACCTTCCCTTAGAATGCAAGAACCATGAGTTGCTGTTTTATATAAGAATTTATTCAGAGAATATGTATACATTTTAAAATTCAAAAAATGAAGACAAACCACACTGGCAACTGCTTTGGTAAATTAGCGCTTTCGTTTACTGGCAAATTGTAAACTTCTTCAGATAAAACAGCCATCTTGGCACATTGCTTAAATAGTATAACATATTCTGATGTCATAAATTGCATAATTAATTTATTTATTTAGGAATATGTGCCCTATGTACATCATTTTACGTGGGCAAAACTGATAGATGTTTTAAACACCGTGTGCATGAACATATTTATGCCATTAATAAGCAGAATTCTTGTAATGCTTTGGCTAGGCATGTTATACAAAACCCCGGCCATAAATTTCAATTTGTTATCATTGATTGCATTCATGACACTGGGCGGGGGGGGGGGGTCCATCTAGCCTTAAATTGGAAGAGAAAGAGATTTTATGGCAGCTTAAACTTGATGCAAATTCACCACCAGGGCTAAATGAAATGATTTCAATAAAAAGTTTGCTGAAATTAAAAGCATTATGTAGGTAGTTATTACTATCATTTTTTTTTATACTATCAACATATGTATATATTCATTTGTATGTTAATTTTCTTATTAATAATATATATTTTTTAATATTACGTAGTGAATATTTAACATTGTGGTCCTATATGAGCATTTCCTCTTTAAAATTTGCTGTTTAATTAAGTAATTAATTAATTATGCAATTTATGACATCAGAATATGTTATACTATTTAAGCAATGTGCCAAGATGGCTGTTTTATCTGAAGAAGTTTACAATTTGCCAGTAAACAAAAGCGCTAATTTACCAAAGCAGTTGCCAGTGTGGTTTGTCTTCATTTTTTGAATTTTATTAGTTTTTGAACTTTTTATGTGATGTATACATTTTAGTTGTTACTCCTTTATGCTCAATGTAATCTTCTTAACAGATGTTTGGATGACATGTTTTCACCTCATGGAATGGATTAAATGGGTTGTTCTTGTGAATGAGCAGATTTTTAGCACATGTATTTTCTTCCCCTTTGTCACTTTTCAGTAACGTTTTTCTTCTTCACATTTTCTGATCGCCCCAACTCAGCTGTAACAAAACATCTGGCTAGGACAAAATAACTCCAACTATAACAAAACAGTTGGCTAGGACAAAATAATTCAAACTGTAACAAAACAGCTGGCTAGGACCAAATAATTCAAACTATAACAAGACAGCTAGCTAGGACAAAATAATTAAAACTGTAACAAAACAGCTGGCTAGGACCAAATAATTCAGACTATAACAAAACAGCTAGCTAGGACAAAATAATTCAAACTGTAACAAAACAGCTGGCTAGGACCAAATAATTCAAACTATAACAAAACATCTGGCTAGGCCAAAATAATTCAAACAATAACAAAACAGCTGGCTAGGACAAAATAATTCAAACTGTCACAAAACAGCTGGCTAAGACAAAATAATTCAAACAATAACAAAACAGCTGGCTAGGACAAAATAATTCAAACTGTAACAAAACATCTGGCTAGGACAAAATAATTCCAACTATAACAAAACAGCTGGCTAGGACAAAATAATTCAAACTGTAACAAAACAGCTGGCTAGGACAAAATAATTCAAACTATAACAAAACAGCTGGCTAGGACAAAATAATTCCAACTATAACAAAACAGCTGGCTAGGACAAAATAATTCCAACTATAACAAAACAGCTAGCTAGGACAAAATAATTCAAACTATAACAAAACAGCTGGCTAGGACAAAATAATTTCAACTGTAACAAAACAGCTGGCTAGGACAAAATAATTCCAACTGTAACAAAACAGCTGGCTAGGACAAAATAATTCCAACTGCAACAAAACAGCTGGCTAGGACAAAATAATTCAAGCTATAACAAAACAGCTGGCTAGGACAAAATAATTCAAACTGTAACAAAACATCTGGCTAGGACAAAATAATTCCAACTATAACAAAACAGCTGGCTAGGACAAAATAATTCAAACTGTAACAAAACAGCTGGCTAGGACCAAATAATTAAAACTATAACAAAACATCTGGCTAGGCCAAAATAATTCAAACAATAACAAAACAGCTGGCTAGGACAAAATAATTTAAACTATAACAAAACAGCTGGCTAGGACAAAATAATTCAAACTATAACAAAACAGCTGGCTAGGACAAAATAATTCAAACTGTAACAAAACATCTGGCTAGGACAAAATAATTCCAACTATAACAAAACAGCTGGCTAGGACAAAATAATTCAAACTGTAACAAAACAGCTGGCTAGGACAAAATAATTCAAACTATAACAAAACAGCTGGCTAGGACAAAATAATTCCAACTATAACAAAACAGCTGGCTCGGACAAAATAATTCCAACTGTAACAAAACAGCTGGCTAGGACAAAATAATTCAAGCTATAACAAAACAGCTGGCTAGGACCAAATAATTCAAACAATAACAAAACAGCTGGCTAGGACAAAATAATTCAAACTGTAACAAAACATCCGGCTAGGACAAAATAATTCCAACTATAACAAAACAGCTGGCTAGGACAAAATAATTCAAACTGTAACAAAACAGCTGGCTAGGACCAAATAATTCAACTCTTCTTGTTATTATTGTTATGAAATAAAGTCGTGCAGAAACTCACTTTTTTAATTTAATCTTGTAAAAAAGAAGTTGTCCTGAAATTGAGTATTTCAGTATCTCCACACCTAGTATAATGTTCTTGCTTGAAGAATATTAATTACTGAAAACATTTGAAGTATTTCACTATTTTCCTACTAACAAGTAGCATCCTAAGTGTCAAATAAATAGACTTTTTTTAATTAATGACCCAGCATGACTTAATTTTTTACTTAAAAAATTACTTCAGATTTTTTTTGTGTAATCATATACTATTTAGTGTCTTTCTTTATGTGTGTGTGTGTGTGTGTGTGTGTGTGTGTGTGTGTGATATACCCTACAACTGATCAAGTGCAAAATGGATGCGGATATGAGATTTAAATTCACTGAGTTCAGTTCCTGGATACTGAATCCCCCTGATTGCTTTTTTGTTTTCTTTATTGGAAGTCACTTAAGGCCTTGGCAATGATTCAGTGGGAGTCGTCTTTTTTTCTCTTTCTGCTGTAGTTGTGTGACCATGAAGTTACTGTATTTAAGTAATAAGGGTGGAGGTGTAAGAAGGATTCCGCATTCAATTGTTATTTATTTCTTTTGTATATCTCATTGAGTTTAAACTTCTACTAGAGCATTTTGCCCTGCCAAGAGAGAGAAAGAGAGAATGGTGGTGGAAGCAAGGGGCAGGAGAGATACGTGTTGGGTCTTGAGAATGGGTAATGCATACCACATTTATATAAAGTGGCATTTACACATCGACACTGCTTTGTAAATACTAGTATTTAATGATGACATCTAACTGCTCTGTAAAATTAAATTTGCATGAATGCAGTCTGAGCTAAAACCCACCATAAAAGGTCAATTAAATTATTAAATAAAAAAAAAAGTAATCTGATCAGCCTGCCCAAACTGCATTAGGCAGGCAGTTAGGTTATAATCACCCTGTACTCTTCCCTCATCAGGCCAATAATTGAGTACAACGCCCCTTTTGGGATGTACCTTTCTAAACACCAGCAGCAATTAGAGAGACCACAAAGCTTCCTCACAAGAAAAATTCAAGGTCTTCAGCATATGGATCATCTGAAATCACTGTCACTTTATTCTGTTTCATACAAACTACTCAGAGGCAGTCTGTGCCTTGCATATAAGGCAATCTATGACCCTGCTTTATTGGAAATGCTGCTTATCATTAAGTCCAATGGCACAAGGGTTACACGCTCTAAAGACCTTAACCTGGTATGTGACATTAATAGAACCTGCTGGAGGCACCGATTTATCACCCAGAGGTTACCACACATTTGGAACAGACTCCTACTTCATGTCAAACAGAACACCTCATTGGACTTCTTCAAACTTGGTCTGGACGATTGGATGGGTAACTGTAAATTCACTGCAGGAGTTTCACCTGTGTCCCTCTTGGACAGGGGCATTAGGTGTTAATTGCAGAAATAAGGGTAGAACTTAGCTAGGCTTGTAAGAGCCCTAGGGCCATTAGCCTAGTAACTTCCTATGATCCTATGATCCTATTATATTGCAATGACATCTCCATCTATTAACCATTGCTCTTTTTAATGGATACTCCTACCGAAACAGCATAGAAATAGCTGAAATTACTTTAAATTTGTGAATAATTAAAAGTGCAAATTTCAGCCCAGAATAGATGGTACACATTGCACAGTAGTGAGTGCAATGCTGCATGGAACAACATAGCAGAATTTTTCATTCTACCGAACAAAAACTTTAATTGGGACAAAGAATAAAGAAAACTTAAAGAAATCAGATAATCAGGGTGGGATTGTTGAACTGCATCAATAGTGATGTCACAAAGTAGGAGGGCAACTGGCAATGTTTAGATTTGGGACTTAGGCAGGTAGCTGCACTTACAATTGCTATAGTGTACCTCCCTTTAAAATGTGCATTTGTGGAAGTATTCTCATAGTAAGCAACACTCTGTACTTGTTAGCAAGTAATGAGGTGCTAACTGATAATTGCTGCTGTAGTAAAATGGCATCCTCTTACACCTAAATCAGGACGTCAGTTACCCAAGGATCAGTGGAAAAAGACCCTGGAGATATGTAGATGCCAGCCCATTAGGACAAAATATAGAATTATATTTCAGGAAGTAACTTAATGTGCAGAGATAGCATTCAGGCCTCATTGAGACTTACAGTCATTGACTTTTAAATAATGAGAGGATATACTACTATCTTGAAGGATATAAGAGACTAAAAGTATGAGAAAAATATTGTATTTAATTCTGAAAAGCCATGGTGTGTCATTTTTCTTTCTATTTTGATTTTGTATTCCAACTGGAGTAGTAAAGCTATGTTTTTATAAATGTATGCCGTCAGTGCATCCCTCATTGGACTTTATATACATGCACACACACGTATCAATCTATCTGTCTATATAGATAGATATCAGCATTGATTCCCCTTTTCCCCAGTTTGTACATGGGGTTGTGGAGTAACATCTTCAGTGCCCATCTCCTACAGCCAATGTCCACCCTTCTGGGTGGCTAGCCTTAATATTTATATATATATATATATATATATATATATATATATATATATATATATGTATGGGTCTACTTCATTTCACTGAAAGCTCATTTCACTGAAACTCAGTTGCCTGAGCACAATTCACTGAAAGGTCATTTTATAGAAAACTCATTTGACTGAAACTCATTTTGTTGAAAGTTATATATGGCCTTTTCCCCCACTGCAGTGTGATCCTGGAGTTAGTATATAAAGAAGGGGGGGGGCACAGCCAACCACCTATTTTAAATGTGTAAAACCATAGATATGGATACTTACAACTCCAATGAATAACTCTTTCCAGAAGACAATATATAACCAAACTATGTGGGGGGGCTATACCCCCAGACTCTCCAATGTGGGGGTATGTGCCCCTCACACCCCCTTACTTTATATACTAATTCCAGGATCACATTACAGTGGGGAAAAGGCCATATATAACGTTCAACAAAATGAGTTTCGGTCAAATGTGTTTTCAGTGAAATGAGCTTAAAGTGAATTGTGTGTGCAGGCACCTGAGTTTCCCGGAAATGAGCTTTCATTGAAATGACGTAGACCCATATACATATATATATATATATATATATATATATATATATATATATATATATATACATATGCATAATGATGTTCTCATTTTGGGAGATTTCTCAGCAAAGAGGCATTCAAATCATGTTTGTTTCAGAGGAGTGGAAATCTCTGGGAGACATATCTTTCTCTCCAGCATATCCTGTTAATGTTGCAGGCTAGGTTAAGATCCTTAGAGCAAGCAAATCTTGTCCCATTTGACTTGCAGAAGTGCAGAATTTCCATTAGGGCAGAGTCCAAGACTGCTCTGTAGGCCAGACACAAGTTGCTTCTCACCAGCCTATAAGATACAGAGTACAGTGAAAGAGCCTTCAGTCTGCCATGTAAGTCATGGCCCTGAATTTTCTTGGTAAGAAACCTCTGAGGTCTCTCCAGCTGCTTCAGATGTCTAGTGGGGTGCCTAGAGAAGGAAACGTTGTACTCTATTAGTGTTCTGATGAGGGATGAGTACAGGGGAGTTATAACATTGAGATGTGCAATGCAGAAGGCCTTCCTTACCACTGTGGATACATGATGATCAAAGTTAAGGTTATTATTCCCAATCTCTCACTACAGGGTTTGAGTTAAGGGGGTACTGTTAATATTGTAATTTGCAGGGACTTTCTCTTTGCTGAAAGGGGTGATAACTCATTTTTTGTATTTAGTTTAAGTCCGTGGCTTTAGCACCTGTCATTTGTCTTTGTAAGCCCTTTTTGCTGTATGTCAGCATCGTTGGGAGACTCAATGATTGTTTGCAGTCACTGGCAAACTTCATAAGCCACAGGCCATTTATTTTCACCTGGACTTCTGCGAAATAGATTCCAAACAGTAGGGGACCCAGCACAGACCCTTGTGGTACACCACCAGTAACTGGTCTGCTGCTTTGGCTGTATGCATTCTGTCAATGAGCCATTTAGATATTCATCTAGTGACATATGGGTTAAGTGCCAGCGGAGTGAGTTTCTCAATGATGCCTGAGTGGGGAGATTGTGTCAAAAGCCTTGGCTAAGTCAAGATAGGCTGTATGTACTGTTTTGCCTTCATCCAGGGCTTTGATGACATTCTCAAAGAAGTCTACCAGGTTTAATAAGCAAGATCTACCCTTAACGAAGCCAAATTGTGTTGGGTCAAGAGTTTGAAAGTCACTTATGTCCTTGTTGATAAGGTCCATAATGATTCTCTCTATGGTCTTACAGATAAGACTGGTTAGGCTTATGGGTCTATAGTTCCCAGGGTCGGTTCTTTACCAGTTTGTTTTGTGCACATTTATCACTGTTATTAAAACTGTTTTTACTCAACTTCAGCCTTTTGGATATCCATTTTTGGAAAACCAGTACTTAGACTGTGGTTGAAGAGAGTGCCAAGTGGTTCCACTAGTTCCTGCTTTAGACCATTTAGTAGGCAGCCTGGGATGTTTTCTGCTCCCATATTGGTCATGGGGAGTACGTTATGACCTTCTCTTTGGAGATAGTAGGTAGAAGACTGGTGACAGGTATGCTTTGGGTATGTCTGATGGGAATGGAGGGGTGAAGTTTGACCAAATCTGTCTGCTAGCAGGTTGGCAATCTCCTCAGGGTCAGTATGAGTGGTACCATCCACTACTAGTTCAGCACAAAGCTGGGCCTTCCCTTTTAGACTTCTGATATAGCTAAAGAATGCCTTGAGATTAACCTTAGCTAGGGATGCTAGTTTAGCTTTGTAATTGGCTTTTGAAGACTTCATGCGATATCTAATTTGCCTATTCAAGCTGTGGAAGGTGTCCTTCCTCTGCTGAGTCATTTCCCTCATGTGCTTGGATATTAGTTTCGTCCCCTTTTTTTGTATAACATATTTATGTTTAAGGTCCACCAGGGTGGTTTGTTTTTTGTGAGGAACTTGTTTTGATCTGTTCAGGTGCAGCTGAGTCTATACATCTGTATAGGTGTTTATACAGAACATTTGTGTACACCTCTGTATAGGAGTCATTGTTGAAAGTGGTAGCAGGGAGCTTGGAACTATTTATGCCATCGCTTAGAAGGCCATAGTTTGCTTTGGAGAATTTTTCATCCTTTCTGCTCTTGAAGAGGGGTCAGGTATGACCGTTAATTCAAATGAGAGTGATTTATGATCATACCTTACCAGGGAGAGCAACGCACAGTAGGCAGTGCATAGACCACTTATGTTTGGTGAATACTAAGCCTAGGAGATTCAAGTCTCTTTTGAAGGTGCAGTCTATCTTTTACAGAGCATTTGTATTACCAAAGTCTAGGAACTTTAGGGCAAGTGTGTTTGTGCTCATATATAACTCCCAGTTGATGGAAGGATAGTTGAAATCCCCCATGGTCAAGGTGTTTGTCTGTATAATAAGTGACTCAAGTAGGTCCAGGTAGGCAGAGTGGTTCTCGTCATTCAGGGAGGGGGACCTTTAGCTAACAATGATATGGAAGGGTGTTTTACCTTACAGTTAGTTGGACTTGGAGTAGTTCTAGGGAGTCGTACTTGCTGACCAGTCTCGATGCGTATTTGTCTTAAATGAAGCTGGACACACCTCCGCCTTTGGTTCTTTCATGCTCATTTTGAGGTCTAAATGTGTGTAAGGCATTGTAGCCTTGCATGGCCAGGGTGCTCTCTGCGACCTTGAACTATGTCTCTATGACTGCACAGACATCAGCACCTTCCAAGGTGAGGAGTGCTTCCAGGGAGTGCAGTGTCCAGTTTAGACTCTCAACATTAAACAGCAGAACCTGGAGTTTGTCTCTGGTGGTTTTTTTATGTCAGGAATTGAAGTTTGTTGTTATGACTTTGCCTAAAACAGGCACTATGGGAGAGTACCTTTGCCAGTAAATAAAAGCCAAGAAGTGACAGGTGAAGACCATCTCTGGCAAAGCAGCGTGATCTGTCAACCATATTTTCCCAGGCTGACAGATACTGGAACCCGCTGGACTGACAGCAGAAGATAAGGCAATTGTTGCAGTCAATTATTTTTTGTTAAGATTGTGGCATCATCCTGGGTGAAGATAGAATGCTGTTTAGGGCTAGGGGCATACCTGCCTGGGACACATAATCTGAGAGGTCAGTCATGTCTCTCTTCATATAGTCCATTGAGGTATGTCTCAAGTCATTCACTCCAACATGGACTATGACAGAATCAGAACAGTACTTGCTGTTGTTGAGAGACTTGAGTGTGTGCATGATCTGACAGATCCTGGCACCTGACAGGCAGCTGACAGTGACCTTCTCCTTGTCCAGCCTGGTGAGGCGGACATCTGTGTATATCACTATGGAGTCACCTATGACCAAGACATTTGGTTTTGAGGTGTTTTGCCTTAGGGACTTATTGGCTGGGATACTGTTGTGTGTATTATTATGTGTAGTGGATTCTGTTGGGTCTGCAGTCCATGCAGTAGGTTTGAGCTTGGGAGGTCTCTGATCTTTAGGTAGGCATCTAGTGAGTACCTCTGCATATGTTGGTTCCAGAATATGAAAATCACAGACAGTTTAATATCTGCAGCCCTGTGGATGTGCCGGATGATGTAAATAATACTCCCCCATATCCCTCCATTTTTAGGTGATTCACAAGATGTCCCCTACAGTCTTTATTCAGGTTACATAGACACTTTAGCAAATTAGTAAAGTATGTAAGAGAACCATTTGGAACCTGAAAACTGAATATTAACTTAAAATAGCCATTAAAACTAAAAATAATTGCAGATCTTTAACTATGTCAGAAAGTTAGGCACTAACACTCAGCGATGTTCAATGGTAGTCCAGGACAATACTGCACATTCTAACTGAAACAAAATGTCTAATATAGTTGACAAATTTAGTTGGAAATTAACTCTACCCACAGTTGTAGCTATTCCATAGATTCCACAAACTCAGTCACCCCCTTTAAGTAGTATGAAACAAATTTACTCGTCCCTCTCAAAAGCAAAGGACATCTCATCCATGGGTCCTGATAATACACTAAATTTCCTAAGCATCAGTGTCAAATATGCTATATCTGAACCACCTATTTAACATCTTTAATCTAAGGCCTTCACTGGTTACATTTCTGAAGCCTAGAAATCAGCCATTACAATGCCACTATGCAAGGGTGTACCAGCCATGGTCAGTGGTAACTACAGACACAATCATCTCACTAACCTCATATGTAAAGCTATGGAACACATTATCTCAAACCACATTAATTGGACATTGAGAACCTCTAAACCCTGGCCCCCACCAATTCAGCTTTGTCAAAGAAAAGTCCTGCCTCGTTAACCTCATTAATTTCTTTGAAAATTAACTGAAGCAGCAGATAATGGCTATGCAGTACATACAGCACATCTGCACTTGGCCAAGGCCTTGGATACTTTTTCCAATGCAGGGATTATTGACAGATTTTTAAATCTAAATATACATCATTATACCGTGGATCACTAACTGATTGTCTGACAGACCCATGTCATTAGAGTCACAGGTGCCATTTCAGAAAGCAAAAATGTTGGCAATGATGGAACCTAGGGCTCAATGTTAGACCCTCTAGTATTGGAAATGTATTTCTTACACTTTCACTCCAGCACTTCTCTTCTGGGTTGTGGTTATCTAAGTTTGCAGAGAACTATAATTCAGTTGTTATTCAATCCTCCACTGACTCATAATTGTTGTTAATAATTGGTAGAAAGACAATGGCCTCAAATTAAATGTGAAAAAATATAGTGTAGTTAATTTTGATAAACAAAATATTTTCATATACCATATGGGTGACTTACCCCTCCTGTCAGACACTGTGATAAGGGATGGGTGTTATTCTTTATAATTCCGTATCATTTGACCACTGTGTCTGCATAGTACGTTAGAAAGTCTTCTACTGGATTCATGTAGTTTTCATAGGCATCTCCTCTACATCCAAAGAAGTCTTAATTACCTTTTACCCATATATTATCAGATCCATTGTTAAATATAATTTACCTTTTGGCATGCATTTGGCTAAACATGTCACTCAGCTTGAGAGACCTAAGAGATTCATAACTAAAAATATCAGTGTATTCAAAAACCTTAGTAATAGGACACACAGACAGTCCTCTCTCTGTTCTCAGTCTCTTATTGACTCTTCCATGGAGATCTGTGTCTAAGCCTTTCAAGCTATGAAAGATCCAACCCTCTTTCATACTGTATTACTTTACCAAATAAATGGTGGCTCAAATATCTGCTTAAAGGAAATAAGCCTTCATCAACAAATAAATAATACGTATTGAAGTGATGGATTCACATCCCAACATATCCACCGCCTCTGGAAAAGCTTTGGCTGTATGTCAAACAGAGAAATATCCTTACTACCTTCAAAGTAGGCCGAGATAATTGGGTGGGCATCTTCAAATTTGCTCTTGGTCTATCTTACCTTGAAGTCCTCATGGCTGGAGGGGACTTCTGAATGTGAACACAACTGAGAACGAAAAAGTGCTTGGAAACAGTACCAAAATCACAACGAACCAAAGCATTTGCAGAACCAGCAAACAAAATGCCTCTTCAGGTCAGTAAACCAAAAAGATTTATTTAACGCTACAAAACAATAACTTGCGTTTTCATCCTTAGACTTCATCAGAATGAATAGTTAACCAAGCTAGTAATCTCCTTAAATAACCCTCCCTTCCCATTGACAAAACAATTAACCAATTAAAACATTTAGTATAACTGAATGTAGTGCATTTGAAGTGCAACTGTAAAAATGCAACTATAAAAACTCCTAAAACAAATAGTTATTTGCTACAGTAACATTTTTTTTTTAAAAAACAGATTTAAAAAAACATTGAATCACATAATTAGTATGTAAATACATAAAATGCAGGCCATCAAATGTAATATAATAGAAATAAGTAAAAAAGATGTGTTACACCAAAGTTTTAAACTGTGTTGAAACAAAACCACTGTGGTAAACTAGTAAAACACTACTATCTACTGGTCAAGAAATAATGCCAAATAAAAGCATTATAGTTTAGCAGATCTAAGTTTAAGGACAGGGGCTAAAGAAATATAGTCATTCAAGCCTGGTATGCTGTTGGCCTCCAAGCTCAACTGCCAAAATAGTTCAGTGTACTCTATTGTTGTCTCCCAGGGACCACCTCAAGGGTCCTGTTCTATGTTCTATGACACAAAAAACAAAAACTGCATCTTTACAAAGTGTGGTATGTCTAAATAGTGCATTGTTAGTGTCTTGTTTACTAATGTCATAGAGATGTTCATATATTCGCCTCTTAAACTTCCTTGTGGTCTTCCCTATGTAGAAGGCTCCACAGGGTTTACAAATGACGATATATATGACCCCCATGGTGTCACAGTTGGAGAACGTGTTAGTTTCTAACTTTGTGTTCCTCTCCATTAAATACAAACTCTCCCCCTGTATAACACGTGACCATTGGGAGCAAGCCCCTCACTTAAAAGTGCCTTTCTTCTGCGTACCCTGCTTTGGTTTTCTATATTCCAACATTTCCTTAATATTTTTCCCCTTCCTATAAGTAAATTTCAGGGGGTTCTTGAATAACAAGTCCAAGTCAGAATAGTCCCCAAATTTCCCCCAATTTCTAGAAATAATGTCTTTAACCAAATAAGTGTCAGTACTGAAATTCAAGATGAAATTACTGCTCCAATTTGTGTCTGGGGTAGGGGTATTCTCAGTGTTGGTTACAGTGTGTTCCAATACCCCTAAGATGGGACTAAATATCCCCCCCTCCCATTTTTTACTTTATTCAATACTACTTCTATTAAAGCAAGGGGGTCATTTCTTTCCAAAAACATCTTTCAGTTTCTTACTTTCTAAGTCAGAGTCCCTATCAAGGGACATCATCCTACTACTCCTAATGAACTGCCCTTTCAAAATTCCTTTCTTTTGTTGGAAAGGGTGGACATTAGTGTAAAACAAGTAGGAGTTTGAAAAAGTCACTTTTCTGTAAACGTTGGACTTAAATTTTCTGACTTCAGGTATCTTTTCAATCATCACATCCAAATATTGTAAGTGTTCCCTAGAAAAGCTATGGGTGAATTTAAGGAGGTCAGTAGTACTATTGATGTACTCAATAATTTCTATTAGTTTCTCCTCAGGACCAATCCAAAGCATACAAATATCATCCAAGTAACGTCGATAGTATTTCCAATGTTGTGAATATACAGAATGAAAAACAAACTGCTCTTCCCAAATGGACAATACAAAGTTAGCATACATGGGGGCACAACTGGCCCCCATAGCTACTCCACTTGACTGCCTAAAAAACTCACCCTCGAAATACAGAATATTCTGTCTTAATACCAAATCATTAAATCCATAAACATCAAAATACTGTTTTCGTCAAAACTTCCTTTGGTTCTAAGAGCTTCTTCGAACCATTCTAATCCTAACTTGTGAGGAATGACATTAAATAAATCCTGGATATCTACAGTAACAAAGATGAGTTTGTCACTATATAGGTCATTGTTGATACTTCTCAAAAAATCCCAAGAGTCCTTCAGAATGCCCGCCTGCTCAGACCAGACCTTTCTTAACCTTAGGTCTGAAAATTTAGCCAAAGGGTAAGTTTTAGATCCAGTGGCTGCCACAATTGGTCTGAGTGGTGGGTTGTCCACATCCTTATGGACCTTGGGTATACCAAAAATAGATGGTACTATTGGTTTGTCCATAATTAAAAAGTGATAGGTATCTTGACTAATCATGGCTTCATCAACCAGTTCTTTAAGAATAAAATCAATCTTCCTATGGGCTATATTGATTTTGTTACATGAAACTCTAGAGTATGTGTCCATGTTGTTTAACATATCCAACATCTTGCCTGAATAAATAATACTGTTCATAAAGACAATTGCCCCCCTCTTGTCGGGTTTCATAACCCTGACTTGGTGGTTGTTCCTTAAAGAATCCAGGAGGGCGTGTTCTTCCTTATTCAAATTATATTGTCTTCTTTTCTTATTCAGACCCTGTTGAAACTCCCTTTCTACCTGAATTTCAAAGTTTTTTAACTGGGGGTGAAGGGGTGGATTGTAAGTACTTTTTCTCTTAATCAAGTTCATGCCCCCCCCCTTTTCGAGGTGCATTAATAATTCTAAGTTCTTTTTTCTCAAAAACAATTTTAAGTCAATCAGAACATTCATAATTTGATTTCTGTTACTAGGTGCAACCTTCAAACCTTTACTAAACAAACTAAAGTATGTGCAGTCGATGTCCAGGCTACTATAATTGTATATACTAAAATTGTGATACTTGCAGCTATACCCCTCAACTACTATACTGTTGTCTTGTATCAAACTACGAGTGGGGCTAATAGGGGTTAGTATCTCCTCCTGTTCGAATATTCCCCCCTGTTGGGGTAGTAGTTGACTGGTGTTCTTTGTTTTATCCTCTCAGATTGCCTCAGTGTGGGAAATTCCAAAGGGTCGTTCAAGTTGTACCCCCCCCATAGCTTCCCCAAAAGGATAATTACTATAGCCCCCTCCATGACCCCATTCTTGGTGGTCCAAATCTTCTCCCTGTAAATCATCGACCATATGGTCAGTGTGATTCCTGTACTGATGCTTAAAACTGTTTTTGGGTTTGGAGTAACATTGTTCTTCCCTATATTCTTTGATGTCCCTTTCAAGCTTCTTACATTTCCTGTTAAATAAAAATGTATACTTTTCATCAATCTTTCCTTTCACATTTAAGTATTTGGATCTTTCTTCTTCTTCCACAGTGAATAGTAAATCAGTGGTAATTGCTTTGTTAGTTTTTTCTATATCTTTAAGTAATGTGTCCATTTCTTGTTCATTGTTTTTAATGATGACCCGCAATATATCCAAACCACAATGATTAAAAATTTTAATGAGCTCTTTATGGAACTCACTACCCACTTTAACATTGTTTGGATACTTATAAATACATAAACCTTTGGGCACAATGCCCCTCCCAATACGCTCTTGTAAGTAACAGTTATCCATATTTAAAGACCTGTATCTAAGCATTAAATCATACAACAGGCTTACATTCACAGAGTAATAGCCTTACTACCTTCAAAGTAGGCCGAAATAATTGGATGGGCATCTTCAAATTTGCTCCTGGTCTATGTTGCCTTGAAGTCCTCAAGGCTGGAGGGAACTTCTGAATATGTTTTTTTGGCTAGACTTGTAAATCTGCAAATGGACTGTTTATTTTTTACCTAAGACCTCAGGAAGAGAAAAAATGCCAGTATTATTTCTGGTAAATACTGGTTTGAAATTTCTAAGCTTTGTCATTCTTAGGACAAGGATTGCAGGGCTTAAAGCAATGTTCCAGATGAGAGTAGACAGGGTCATTAGAGAGAGGCCGTGGTGCATTCTTCTTCCTTGAAGTGAAATTGATGCTGTTGGGAATGCAGCATAGCATTGCATTAGCTGTTTCAGATGCATATAGATGCTGACTTGGAAGGATAAGCCCAGGCATAACCTGCACATTGAATACTTTCCAGCAGTCTTAACAACTAAAATATACCACTGGTACAGCAGTGCTACTTTGGATATTTGTAACCCACAGGAGTGATTCAGAATTTTAGAACGTTCAGTGTCAGCCCTCATGTAGAACAACACATGTAGGCAAAATAAAAAACAGTATAACAATAATGGGAACTACATTGTTCCTAAACCCTAGCACCTTTATTAATAGATGTGATCAAAAGGTTGCATAAAGTCTCATTACTCAGATATTTCAACAACATACAAATGTATCCTTCCACCCCAATATTCTAGCTCCATCGCCTCTTCTTAGATATCTACTAGCTGCTGTGGCATCACCTTTACTTGATGTTCATATGAATTATTTCTTTTTTTTTTAGGTTTTAAGTTTAAATTTGTTTTATTTTTTAAGTTTTAAGTGTCCATTGTTATCAAATTATCATATAATTTCTGAATTTGCTGAGATTGTCTACTTTTTCTTTAAATTCTCAATCTCCACAATATATTTTTGAATCTTTTATGCTGCTACATTTAGGAGTGGAGTATTTTCATTCTCAGTCAAACATTTGTTTGTATCTCTTAGCATCTAGGCAAATGTAATAGTTTGGACAACTCAGTGTAGTTACTACACGTTAGCTCATCTTCTGAAAACAATAGATGGACAGTCAGTGGTGTCTGCTGGAAGAAATCAACATCATATTCTCTTTTGGCCTTGGTGTCTGCAAATTTTCTATGAGACCCGCATCTTCAGTAATAACAGTAGGAACTGAAAACACACAGCAGCATATTATTGGTAAAAGTTTTTTTGCCTGATTCCTGACATTTAACAATGTGGCATCAGTCTATTGTCAATTATTTCTGTCCTAATGCAAATGGGACCAGAGTCAGATGTATATTCTACAGGAGTCATATTCCTTGAAAATGAAACCTCTTAAGATGCCGGAACAACACATTTGATAATCTGCCCCCATAAAAGTGTTGGCTGTTTTTCTCCTAAGGCTGCCAGCCTATTGGAATCTCTTTGCTTCTCATGTTGACCTATTGGGACAGATTACTGCATAACTGCATGAGGTAATTTGAGATCCAGTGTAACTTTATTCTACTCATTGTTATATTACTACAATATATTTCTATTTCTTTATCTCTGACTACATCTGCAGCTATAACTATATCAATAGCTATCTATCTATCTGTCCATCTATCTATCTATCTATCTATCTATCTATCTATCTATCTATCTATCTATCTAGCTGTCTGTCTATCTATCTATCTATCTATCTATCTATCTATCTATCTATCTATCTAGCTGTCTGTCTATCTATCTATCTGTCTATCTATCTATCTATCTATGGCCTATCTATGTATCTGTCTATCTATCTGTCTATCAATATACATAGATATAGAGAGATCTCCTTTCCCACAGGCAGTTCTCAGTCAGAGCCAGTCATTAATTAATCTATTTGTTTGAAGGTTTAGACAATGCGCTAGGGAGTAAAAAGCTGAAGAGGAGAATGCTTTTTCTTTAATTATTTCATTTGACATTCTTTAAGGACTGCATAAAGCAAACAGTACAACTAATATGGCAAACATGACTTAAAGGAAATGACTGTGATATGAGCTCATAATTGAGAAAACAGGCAACCAAACTACAGCCATAGGCTAAGAATGTTGCAGATCTCTGTAGTATCTCCACCTAAAGGTCAGTCTTAGAGTTCAACCACAGACTGGCAAAAGCATGAATAACCTGCTAATGCAATGAAGCATAAATAAAGTAAACAAATAACAGTTCCTTCACATATGGAAGCACAGCAGACTTGTGTGGATACAGACAAGGATGCTTTAATTGCTACAGCTGTGGTAAAAAATTATATGTTTGGAAACCATAAACAAGAACCAAAGTATCCACTGTGGCCAACAGACATGCCGAGGTTCTGCATTATGTACCATGCTACCACAGATATTGGGGAAAGAGCAAGCCAGACTTGAAATGGGGCACAACTATAACAGCAGGAAGATCATGTGCAGACAAAAATTCAGGCAAGACTTCATTTCCTTAAAATGCATATGAGATTTTACTTCCTGTGTGCTTGCATGACTTCACTTATTTTGTTGTAGTAAAATAATGCATACAAACAGAGGCTGGCATGAAGCCATCTGCTGCTGTCGAGGGGCTCCTAGAGCTCGGTGCACATGCAGGGCATCACTGTAACAGTAGGAAAAAAACTACATAAGCAAATTACCCTGACAGCTAGTTTGGATAACTGGCTGCCAAAAATGGATGTTTCAAAGGCATGATAGCAGCCGTTTGACGGTAGCTAGAGCCTGCTTAACTTTGTTGCCAAATCAATTCACACAATAAGATTTTCTTAGAAAAGATTATATAGTCACCTTTAAAAGTAAACAATTAAAGCTTCCAATGTGATAAAAAATGTCATATTTAGTAAATGTTTGAAAAAGTGGGTGTTGAGCCCCTGAAGTTCCATGTGAGACATCATCTGTTTGTTATATCATGACCATTCTTTTCAGCAGTATACAGCATAAGGACTTCCACAGTAACACAGAATGAAAGGATGTAATAAGTCATTTATATCAGTATAGTGGGAAGCTGCAAATGATTTCCTCTATTCCTGTCTGACTGTGTTAGCAGCAGTAAATTACCTGGCTGCAACTTCTAGTTTAGTACCCCAGACCCCCACCACACACTCACATTTAAAAATGTCATGTTAGCATGCTTCAGCTACTCAAAATATGCAAATAGTTAGCGACTTTGCTCTATAGAGCACTTCATTTATATATTTTTCCCCGAGGAGCTACTAAAATATACAATTCTTGCTGAGTGAATTTGCTTGCAGACAGAGCACTCTCTGGTAGCACAACCATACCTCAGTACTATAACATTTCCATTCTGGGGGTGCAGGGGAAAGACAAAAAAGAAGTAAAAGCTCCAGTTTGTGTAGAATTATTTCGTCATCAACTGGAACTTTGTCACTACAGAGACAATAATGCCACGTGATATGAAACAAAGAGGTATAATAAAAGGGGTCCAGACACTAAACCTGGAGCTAGTCTGAAGCAGAATATGTGGCCACATATCATTACTCACTATATTAGAAAATCAGGTCTGGGCTAGACTGACAGCTGATAAAATTTTGTTGGAATGGAGTACTAAAATGGAGAAACAGAGAAGTGGCCCCAACCTATGGATGGGTTTTGGTACCACTACCATAGGATGGGGAAAGGCATGTAAAGGTAAATCCAGACACTTAATAGCATATACATATTTCTTTATATAAAGATATATGCTCCAAGAACAGACTTAAGATAGGATAGTCAATGTTCATAAAAATCTTGCTTCCAACTTCAATAAAAAGAAAGTGCTTAGAGTCACTCTGATGGTGTAGACAGATAAAGCCCTGATTATTGTGACCCAGGTTCAAATAGGGGCTTGAGTGATTGATGGAGTAGCAAGGAGGGTGGGATGAATGTTTCCATCATGGGTGGAAGAGTGTTCGTCAATGATGCTCCAGAAGGGGAGGCACAGTAGAAAGAGCAGAGTTGCCCTTGGACATAGTCAATGAGTGTGGGGGTGGAGAAGCAGAGTGGCTAGGCCATATTAAAAAAGATCCTCCCTAGATGAAAGCACAGAATACTGAGCCCTCAGGACCCCCTTAGAACAAATTACTAACCCCAGCAATACTGGAGTAAGTCCAGGGGGGGGTGTAGAAGGGTGGCTGGTAGACCAAGTGTAGACATGGGGCAATGGGGAGCCAGGCTGGTAGTATGAGGTCTGAGGGGACAAAAATACACAACAGTGGTTCACAGAGGTGTGCAAATAACTATTATGTCTTCCCACTCAAGATCACAGTATTTGCAGTAGACAGTAGGAAGAAAGTGCATTCTCAGATTTCGCTGCAAGAGAAGGTCTTGATCACCTGAAATATCAGCAAAGATCTGATCTTTAAGATACCTGTTTTGTTTCACAGTGACTTGAATTATTTTAGCAATCACTTCTTAAAACAGAATTTTGTAAGAAACAAAAGTCACTCAGTTAAGGCAGCTAGAAGGGAATATCTGCACTGAAATATAGAGGGTAGTGAACTGCATGTTACCTGGTTATAAAACTCAGGTGAAATATTTATTCATTAAGCAGATAAGTGATCTGGTCATTTAATTCTGTTTTCCTATTTCAGTGATGGCACAGCCTAGAAGGAGTAAGAAAAATGCAATATCTATCTATCTATCTATCTATCTATCTATCTATCTATCTATCTATCTATCTATCTATCTATCTATCTATCTATCCGTCTGGCCATCCATCTATCTATCTATCTATCTATCTATCTATCTATCTATCTATCTATCTATCTATCTATCTATCTATCTATCTATCTATCTGCCTGTCTGTCTGTCTGTCTGTCTGTCCGTCCGTCTATCTATCTATCTATCTATCCGTCTATATATATATATATATATATATATATATATATATATATATATGGGTCTAGGTTATAACGTCGACAGATGGGAAGACCGACAGCGAAATCACTGACGCGAGAAGATCGACGGATGAAAACACCGACGCGGAGAACACCGAGATGGGGAAAGGATGTGTAAGTATGCGGTAGTGACGGACGTTAGGGTGCGAGTAAGGTAAGTGTGCGATGTTGGCGGTCTGTAGGGGTAGGGGTGGGTTAAGTGAGTTAGGGTTAGGGCGCGAGTTAGGTAAGGGTGCAGTAGTGAATGTTTTGGGTTAGGGGCGGGTTAAGTGAGTTAGGGTTAGGGCGCGAGTTAGGTAAGGGTGCAGTAGTGAATGTTTTGGGTTAGGGGCGGGTTAAGTGAGTTAGGGTTAGGGCGCGAGTTAGGTAAGGGTGCAGTAGTGACTTTGTTTGGGTTAGGGGCGGGTTAAGTGAGTTAGGGTCAGGAGCGGGTTAGGTTCGTGTGCGATAGTGACGGACCTTAGGGTTAGGGTTTCGTTAGGGTAGTGGATAGTTGTGTATGTAAGGTTTAGTGTTTGTTTGTTAGGATTTAGGTGTGCTTGTGTTGTGTGTGTGGTTTTTGGTCAGGGAATTTGTTTTGTTTATTGGTTGTTGTGATGATGTGTTGAGTGTGTGTGGTGTCGTGTTTGTGAGCTGTCGATGATGTGGTGTCGGTGATGTCGTTGTCGATGTTGTGTGCTGTCGGTGTTATAACCTAGAACCATATATATATATATATATATATATATATATATATATATATATATATATATATATATATATATATATATAAAAAGTGAGCAGTTTACAGTGCTCAGTCAAACACCATATGCTTGGGATATGAGAGGAACCTTTAGTTCCTAAAAAAAAATTCATATTCAAACATAGAAAGAAAATGCAGACTCCACAGAGACAGTGACTGGAGATCAGTATCAGACTCCGGAACTCAGCACTGAGATATCTATACCACTAAGAAACTGTGCTACCAAGTAGATAGAGTTTGTGCCTCCTTCGGCTGGTTATAGCCTTATAATATTACAAAAAATAAAATTAGCACAGGATATGTAAGTTTAACATGTTTATTATTTCCCAATTTGTGATAAGTATTCCTTCCATGCATTACTATAGTTGTATTTTGCTGCGGTACTCGGGGTCAGTAGCCCATGGAGTTTTAGGGTGATATTCATAGTCCGGGGCTTTGCATATTCGTAGCGGTAATTCTTGAAGAGAGGTGCTATGAGATTATGCAAATCTGGCACTTTCAAGATGACTATGGAAATGCAAAGGACTTTTTTGTGAACACACTCCCTATCAGAAATGCATAACATGATTTACACATAAACAACAGGGGGACAGCTACTATGTTGTCAAGAGGATTTACACATATGTTCATCACTTTGATCCATAGACATGAATCTATAAAGAACTCATTTGCATATAAAGTGTGTAATAACCCTGAAGTTATGCCAGAAAGCATCAATTTTCAGTCAGAATATGGCAATATGAGGGGAATTAAGGTGGTGATTCTGCATACCTGGACATTTTGCTGAAGAGTTCACTTGGATGGAATGTTTTATTTTACAGCTTGTGCATACCTGGACATATTACTGAAGGGGTCACTTGGGTGAATGTTTTATTT
>NC_056746.1:1392784298-1392829298 GCF_019279795.1 Protopterus annectens
AGGACAAACAATGAAAGCAGTATTCACTACTCTCAGAACACCAGAAGTTACCAGAAGATGTAATAATTACTACTATGATGATTACAATATGCTTTAGAGATTTAAATGTGGTATGTGATGGATGCAGTATATAAAACATAGAGATGGAAACCTTATGGATCTAACCTCTTTTAAGGCACAAATGCATGCACTATTACAGAACACTTAGCTTACTGTTAGACTGAAGTCTGGAATAATTTCATGATGTTCCGAAGGTAAGTTGCCATTTGGTAAACACTGTTATTGGAAAAAAAGCTAATTGCACAATTTCCAGTAAATTATAGAAATGTTGCCTGGTTCAGTTCTCACTGGGGGATCTTCTGTGAGGAGTCTGCATGTCATCCCTACATTCCAAAGATGTGTTTGGAGCATTTCTCCCCGGACATCTGCTGAAAATGGGCTCTGTCCCAGTCAGACTTTCCCAGTAAATAAATGCTAAATAAATAAACACCTCTGGTATAAGAGTCTATCTATCACACAGAGTGCTTGTGTGCTTGTCAAACACAGCTGTTTATTGAATGAATGTAGATGAACTATCTGGAGTGCCTGTTCAAACATTTCATTTACGGCGGCTTTCCTGCATTAAACAGCCAGCACTGGTTTTATTTCATATAGCAAAATCTTATGTTGTGTACCACCTGCCAGATGCTTCGTTATGATTCTCATTAATGGTGTCTGGCAGTCTGGTGTTTAGAAAATGTGATAGATAAATCTGGAGGTCCTTTGTTTAGAACCAGATGCACAGACTTTTGAATATCATGGTTGACACCCTAGCCAAGTACAAACTTTTTTCATTTGTTTTTATTGCTGCTGTAAGATCTGAAACAAAATGTCTTAGTAAGACAAGCTACAGAGGTGTCAGCCTTGCATCTCCAAAATCTAACAACAACAAAAAAAAAAATCACAGAGAAGAATTTTCAGAATAAAACCCTGCAGCATTGGCAGCTAGATTTGGCTCACATAGTTTTGCTGAAGATGCAAGCAGGAATCATTTATTATTTACTTTTTTTTTCTAAATAAGGCAGAAGTTATACTAGTGGAATGTTTGTCCTCTTAAGCCACTACTCTGGGCCACCAATAGCTGGCCAAGCCATAAATACAATATAAAATAATACAGTATTTACTGAGCAGTTAAAGATAAAAAAAAATGCTTTAATCTTGCAGCCGTTTCCTGAAGCCTTGCATGATGAACAGAGTTCAAGAAATTCATGCAAAAATTATGATATTTCAAAATTGTGAAGATTTATTTCTTGACATATGGTATTTGCCAGATATGGATCACTTCTGGATGGAATTTATAGTTAGTTACTGAAGGAAGACTTTGTAGGTACAAGCAGTAGAAATATTGTCACTACAAGTGGTAGGAGATAGGGACAACAGGAAATCCTAAGGGTGATAAGCATCTTTGGATCAACAGCATCCAGTGTGATGTGGTTCACATTCTGGGAAATGGGTCCTACAGATTGAGAACCAGAATAGAAAGAGGAAAGTAAAGCTTTATGGCATGGGGCCAGCAATAAATTCTTTTCCGAGGGCTTCATTTTGCCTAAGGCTGGTCTTCTTCTCACATATGAAGTCTAAGTGTGCAGCATGTAAACTTTCTACTTCCGTCCTTAAAACCAAACATGGCAACACTGAGCAGCAGTAAGTAACTATTACTGAAAAGCACACTTTCAGCTTTTCTTCATTTACGTGTAACAAAAGTTTAAGCAGGAAGTACTTCCCTCTGAGGCACTCCAGTGGCATAAAGGGATACAGTCATAACTGCGGCCAAGTTGACTTGTAATGCAAATTCCATTCTTCTTCCATCTTTAAAACTAAGCCTGGCAACATTGTGAAGAAGTAGGTATATTTTATTAAAAACCATAAACTTTCACACTTTCAGATTTTCTTCATTTGCATGTAGTAAAGTTCTGGATAAGATGTACTTCCCTTCGAGATGCTCCAGTTGTGTATAGGGATAAAGTCCTAGCTACAACCCAGTAAACCTTGATTCAATTAGACCATCAGGAGACTGATGTAGTGGCAGGATGGGAGGGCATTTTTTGATGATGCTTCCTTAGGGGTTGCATGGTTCAAAGAGGGGAGTTGCCCTCGAATGTATTCAATAAGTGTGGAAGGTAGAGTATCATCAAACCCCCACATAATCGAATCCCACTACACCGAGATGAAAATAGCAAAAAAAATGAGAGTCAGTAAGGCACATAAATAAAAAAAAATCGTCCCATGGTGGAAGGGGAAGTGGTCAAGCCCTCAGGATGCCTTTAGGATCCATGACTGTTCTCAGCAGTATCAAGAGTAAGTCTGGGGTGGGTAGGAGATAAAAGCTAGTAGACCTGGCATGGATGTAAAGCATTAGGGACCAGTCCAGTTATATGAAGTCCCATGTAGGACCAAAAAAGTTAAAAAAAAAATGCTTCCATCTTTAGTAGATTTTGATGAAGCAATACACCTAGAGACACATAGCAATTGCTCAACAAACAGATTGCTGTTGTATTGTTAATACAACTTGGTGGTATTTTATTATTTTTTTGTTTTTCCTATTGTATTGTTGTTGACTAATAGCAGTACCTAAGTTAACACTGCAGTGTTGACAGCTACTGATACTGCCCCCACAGGAAGACAGCAGACTGCTTCCACTTCCTTGTTATTTGAGAAAATAAAAAAATAAAAACTCTTAAACTTAGAATTATAAGCAACATGAATACACATTCCAAAACTTCAGAAGTTAATTCCTCTTCTGTAAAAGTACTGAAGAAATAAACTTGAGCAGACTTAGTCACCAGAATAACTCAGCTTCTGTTTATGATGTGTTTTCGTAGACCAGCTGGATTTCATCAGATCAACTTTTCAGTAATAGCTTTATCTGTATAAACTAAAATATATAGTTGAGGAAAAGGATCATAAACCATGATTGACAAACTCATACATAGTAATGAGCCAAAGCAGAGATCAGCTTATGATTTGCTAGCTTACCAGCATAAGCAAACCTGATGTAAACAAAAGTCACCTTACAGCCCCATGGGAATGGATCATAACAAAAGGACCAAACACTGAGGTTAGTCATCACTCTCCGACACACTGAAATAGTGTCTCTGTGTCAGTGATACAAAAGACCAAATGTCTATGTTAGCAAAGGTAAGTCACCATATGTCCTAACCACAGTGGAAGACAGTACAACTCAGGTAAGCCAGGTAGCAAGAAATGAACATAACCAATCCTAACAGCAAAGCATACTAAAAACAATGCAGAAAAATAATGTGCACAAGAAAATAACCAAACTGTAGACATATATCTCAGGTCCATAATCAGGACACAGGCAAGAGTACAAATAATGACTAGTACTTAGTTATCTCGTCACATCTCTGCTGTGGTTTAAATACTTGTTTATCCTCTGACGCACCCTTGGTGTGCTTAGGGTTCTTGGATGTCAGACAGATTTACCAGAGCCATTTGTGATCTTTGTTGTTTGACTTTCAGTACTGATACTGGGTATATAGAAACCAAATTAGCTTATCGTGTGAGTTACGCATTACACTTTTTGATCATTGGTGGTGGTGTGCCACTACACTGTTACTGCATCTAAAGCCACTGCTCTTCAAATACGGCACTAGACATTACTAGATTACCTTTACAGGTACTGCAGTAGGCAGTATTGCATTATGTATACAGGTACTGCACTAGACAGTACAGGATTACTTTTACAGATACTGCACTAGACAGCACTGGATTACCAATATCATTTGCATTTTATTACTTGACTGACTGTTCCACAGATACTGCATTGAAACTATTTGTTTTAGAATTACTGCACTTGAGAACTTTTCATTTTAAATTAATGGTAGTGGGTGTCCAACAGTTACCAGAGTTAATGCACCCAGATCTACTAGATTAGGCTTAGGGCCCAGTTCAGAAAGGTTTCCATGCGGTGTATACCTTGTGGTAACCATTTCCAATTCAGAGACAGACTTAGCCCAGTGCTTTGACATGAAAACATGCAGTACTGCATCGGGCTGTCTTTGTGACCATGCTAAGTGCTAATGAGGGATTCCAGGGGAGAGGCATATGCTGATTAGGCCAGAAATGCCTGCAGTAAGGGTAGAAATAAATTTCAGGCAGTTTAGCAGACAGGAAGCATTGGGGTGTGTGTACACACATGTGTATGTGTGGATCTGCACATGGGAGTGTATGTGGGAGTGTGTGTAAGCCTAGGAGGTTAGAGAAGGCGGACAATATAGGAGATAGGTAGGGTAGGTGTGTGTGTGTGTGTGTGTGTGTGTGTGTGTGTGTGTGTGTGTGTGTGTGTGTGTGTGTGTGTGTGTGTGTGTTGTGTGTGTGTGTGTGTGTGTGTGTGTGTGTGTGTGTGTGTGTGTGTGTGTGTGTGTGTGTGTGTGTACATGTGTGCATACGCATATTTGAATTCATATGTGTGGGAGTGGAAATGAGTGTGGATGCTTGGCCACCAGTGTTAACTATCACTAGTAAGTGCTGATTAGCACATGTGGCAGTAAAGGCTGATTCAGAGTTATGCAGATTAGCTGATAATGAGATATTTCCTCATCACAGCTAACATGTCTGCGAATCTCAAACTTCTGTACTGTGTAAACACTCCCTTTTACAGTAGCTCTTACATCAATCACAAATGTTCTTATTGAATCATGGCATCTGTTGCTCATTTCTACTACTAGGCAGATAGAAACCATATTAACCTACCGAATAAAGTTGTCTAATTTAGATTTGCCACTTCTTATTGATTACCTTTTTGTTTCTGTCACTTTCACAGTTTTTTTTGTTTGGTCTCTTGTGAATACTACTTTAGTCAAATCTTATATTTTGCACTTACGTACTTTGAGGCAGTAAAGCAACTGTCTCATGCTTCCTGAAAGCTTTTTATTGCTACCTCACAGTAACTCTGATGAAGTAGGACATAGGAGTTTTTACCCCAGGATGCTACAGCCAAAGGGCATCATCCTGCATATGTCTATACTAATTCCCAACTGCTATCACCCCAGTAGCTACAGAGTATCAGGAGTTCAGAGGTCCGTGGGAGTATCTCCTCCAGTGAGAAGAAGATGGTAGGAAATCTGTGATGATCTTGACATTACAGTACTTAAAGATATTAAAAGGAGAATTTAAGAAATGAAAAGGAATTTGTTTTCCCTTTTGTAGAATGTTATAGAGTGGGACAAAAGATTTTTTTCACCCAGGGTTGAGCACTAATGTCTCTGATGGCAGTTCTTTCGCTAAAGGTTTTGCTGTCTCTTGGTCATATAGTCTGATGAATGAGATTTTTCTTTGCTTAACAGGTGTTAGTTGTATATAGTTTGGAGGATTAAGCAGTATTGCATTAGGATTAGTAGAATTAATTAATTCGCTAGGCATACTATATTGGAGTTGCATATTTAATGTGATTTACTGGAGAGGTGTTTTATAGACAGAAGGTATGCTGACTGGATGACTTCAGATTCTGTGTGTGCAGTAATGTATTGGAATAATTATCTGTGGAAGTGATGATTTTGTGCTAAAGTGGATGCAAATGCTGATTGTGAACCCCATATAACTGTACTTTTTGTGAAGAAAGGCATGGAAAAACTTTCAGAGGTAATACTGTGCACTGATGAATTACAGTAAAAATATATATATTTTAGTATTACTTACATTCTCTGGTTAATGAATTGGGGTATCAATGATTCAATGATATGCCCAGCTCCATGCTATGATTATTGTCTGATAATGAAGCCATTGTAATGCTATGAGTTTGAATGTCAAAGTGTGTCCAAATGAGGGTTCTCTAGCACAGTAAAATACAAACTCCTTCAGGTCTGGAAGTTGATCAAGGACAGAATGTTTGTGTGAGCCCCTTTTGTTTAGCTCGGGTAAAGGGGATTTCTAAACAAATTAGCATAATTGCTACCATGTAAAAAAACAAAGTCTGCTGATACTGGTAAAATAACAGTGAATGTCAAAGACTTGGTCTGAGAACAGATTCATAGGATCATGGGAGATTACTAGGCTATTGACCTGGAGGTCATTTTAAGCCTAGCCGTTTCAACCCAATGCAGTACTGTAGAAGTACTTGTCAATACCCAAGACTGCCTTTAGTGATGACTGCCCATCTCCAGGTGGGTTGTGGGTGCTATCGCTGGTAAGAATTTATGGTGCCCCACCGACTCATCCAGGTTCCTCTTGCACAATGTCATAGAGGTGGTCTGTTTCACATGAATTGGTAGCCTATTCCAAAGATGTGGCAGTCGCTGGTAGATAAATCTGCCTCTCCCAGCATGTCCTATTTAAGTTGCAGGCCATATTTAAGTCCATAGAATGGGTAGCCCTAAACCCATTTGATTTACGATATGCAGTAAGTTCATTAGGTTTGGGTCTTGGGTTGCAATGTAGGCCAGGCATAATTCTCCCCTAAGAAGTCTATACAATATGGAGTATAGTGACAGGGATTTTAGTTGGTCCATGTAAGGCACATGCTGGAGACCCTTAATCTTCCTTGTTTGAAAGTTCTGAGGTCTCTCCAATTGCTGTAGGTGCTTAGTACGGTGCATACGGAATGGGACATTATACTAAATTATGGGCCAAATAATTGCTGAGTATGGGGGGGGGGTTATAACTTGTTCTGCTCTTGAGGTGATGCCTTTACTAATCAACTGAGCTATGTGGAAAGCTTTCCTTACAACAGTAGAAACATGGTGGTCAAAGTTAAGGTCACGGTCAACGTGTGATCCCAGGTCTCTTACTACTTCATGGGTACTTAGGGTATTATTGTTGATTTGATATTGTGAAGGGACATTGTTTGTGCCAAAGGGAATGATGATGCATTTCTTTGCATTCAGTTTGAGACCATGACTAATACACCAGTTGTTGGTCTGTGTGAGGCCCTCCTGGGATATACTGACGTCAGTTGGGGATTCAATGATTGCACCTAGTTTGCAGTCATCTGCAAACTTGGTCAGCCACAACCCTTTAGTTTTAACCTGAACTTCTGAGAAGTATATACCAAACATTTGCTTATTAACCTTTCATTTTTTAACATTCTTAGCAAACAAAAGGACATAAAAATAGTCACTAGTGCACATCAACTACTGCAAGGAAATTGTGACCTAGGCATGGTGTACTCTTCTGTGGGTAAATAAGAATTCCGGGGTGGGTGGATATTGTGGAGGTACAATGATTACTCTGTGCTTACTGGAGATTTATTTTTTTTTTGTATATGCCACATGATGTGAGCTGCAGAAGACAGAGGGCTAGGATGCATTATTGTAACTGAAGCCTATATTAAAGTCTGAAGGTGAGCAATTACAGAATGGAAGACTGTTGAGAAATAAAAGGTAGTTGTTTTTAGTAAATATATTTTTATGGATACTGTTATTAAGGGTAACAGAATAGTGGACTATTTCCCAAGAACATTATTACTAAACAAACACTGTTTGAAACTAATGTTGATATACTAAATTAAGTTTTAATTATTGCAAATTATATTCAGACAAGAAATCCATAGACTGAGGAGCAATCAGCTATGCAGTCCCATGCCTAAAATTACATAAAGAGGTCTAAACATAAATGCATAAATCTGGGATGTGTTTAATCAGACAATGGGCTAACGCTGTTACATTTTTGTATTTCCCCCTCATGTTTTCCCAGCTTAATTCTAAAAAAGCAAAGCATTGTTTGCTATTTTGAAGTAAATAATAGATTAATCATGCAGTTTGCTTTCCTGTTATTGGGAAGAAAGCTCAAACTGATATTGTTCTTTTACCTGCAGATAATGGAACAGAGAGAATGACCCGAGATCATTGTAGGTTAGCTTTGAAGTGGCACAGATCAGGATAGTTAAACATAAAATGCAGGGATATGAAGAATTATTTGGTGGATTTAGGAATAAAGCACCAACAGTAGTGATGGAAGCATACTTCTCCACTTGAGTCAGGAATTCTGGACAAAGCCAAAAATAACATGGGAAGAAAGGCCCAAAATCAGGGACAAATTTAAAATATTACTCTCATAAATTTATAAAGTTGCTAGAATAACAGGTTTTACTTTACCAAATATTTTCAGATGGATATGAAATTTGAAACTCAAATGTCTGTCATTTACTAACTCCAGTCCTCTCTAAGGTTTTGTAGAAAATCACAAATTCCATGATGAACAGACCAAAAATATGAGAGAAATATGGGTGGAAGAAATGAAGGATTCTCCAGGTCATGATATGGGATCTAAGTTGCTGCTACCTTTAAAATAACATTTTACAGTTTAATAGCTGTCATTAAGTGAACGCAATCACTTAAAGAAAGATTGTAAACTAACTGTTCTATTTTTAACCAGTGTTCTTACAGCTCTAGTTCTACCAGTTCTACGGCTCTGCCAAGGAAGAATAAATATTCTGAAATGTTTTTTTTTCAATAAGACTTGAGTTGTCAGTGGAAAATGGTTGTATCTTATGGGACACTGAAGGCATAGTTTTGGAGAAAAATGTGCTAGAAGTGTATGCTATGTATATATATATATATATATATATATATATATATATAGAGAGAGAGAGAGAGAGAGACGTCAGCCTAGTGTTGCTATAATGAAAGCACTTGCTAGAAACATAGTTTGGTTGTTAAAGTTAAATGAAGACTGAAAAAATATGTGCAAGGCCCATGTGTTATGTCAGATTGGTCATAAAATGCCAAGGTAAGCACCATCACACACACATTGGAGTTTCCAGGTAGCTATTGCAAGAACTTAGATATTAATTTTTCAGCGTCATTTATGAGTAATATATTTCTGATTCTAATGGATGCATATTCAAAATGGACAGCAGCATCTCTATGTCTGAAATCTGATTCATACAATAGTCACTTGAAGCGGCTTTTTTTCTTTTATCCATCTGAACATACTACCACAGACAACTGAATCCTGTTACCATCAGAAGAAGAATTTGTCATTTTGCATAGCAAAAATAGAGTACTTAATTTTACCCAGCACACTATGGTACCCATCAACCAAGGGCTAATAAACAGATTCATACAGACCTTCATGGCTGGTGTGGGAAAAAAAAATATTTAGACTCCTTGTTGGAAACTAAAGATAACATTTTGCATTTTCATTTACAGCACTGAATGTTTTCTTGTATTAGACTGTATAAGTGAACAAGTTACGTTTAATTGATTTTTCAAACATTGAAAAAGTTAACTCAGAATTAGAAAAAAAAAACTTTTCTTGCAAGAGGCCAGACCCCCATGAGCAGGACATCACCCTCATTACTTATATATGCAAACTTCGTGTTGACACAACAGCAGGGAAAAGTGAAAATCTCCACTGCAATTCATTCTGGTTCCCACACAATACTAGTGCACTAGGTTACAATGGACCATATAAGACAATTATAATGGAAAGTTTGTCTAACACGTTGTTCTCATTGGAGTATAGGATAACCATGCATAACAACAGCTGATTGTAGTGCATGAAAGATGCCCACAGCACTATTGTAGGTAGACATATCAGGACCACTTTGAGAATGATAAGATCTGGTCTCAATGGGACCGACACCATCTATAGCCTAAGACAGTAACTATGATGATGTGCCAGGTGAGAAGCTCATTTGTTCTCCGATTCTTTATTGGACACTCTCAAGCAAAATAAGTCTGTTGTGCTAGTTAACCAAGGACCCATGCCATTAATGTAGAACTCTCAAAGGGTTAGAAAACTAAAGCGAAGTCTGATCTAAAGACTAGTAAATTTTGTGGTGGTGATTCTGAACCCACCCATGAACAGTATTTGCTTTGTTCCAGTGGTTCATAAGCTACCTCATCCAATAACTTTGGTTTTAGCCAGTGAGAAGCAATGTGAGGTACTGAGCCATGTCAGTGAAAGGGCACCTACATACTCCAACGTTAAGTGACTGTACAAGTGTGCAAGAATCAGTCACTGTTCACTCTGTGCTCAGGCTGTACTCACTGTGATTAGTCTGTGCTCAATCATTACTCATTCTGTAGTCAAAGTTCACTCTCTGCCCAGTCTGTGTTTATTGTATGTTCAGTCTATGGTCAGTTTATACTCGCTCTGTGCTTGTTCTTTGCTCTGTCTGCACTCACTCTGTGGTCACTCTGTACTCACTCTATGCTCAGCCTGTGCTTGGAAAAAAATGGCTTCAGGCATGACTTAGTCTTCTAAGTATAAATCGATTGTATTAACTTGATTTTTCTGATTTGCTTTTTTGGTATAAGACATGACTGAAGAATGAATGCACTGTTATATTTTTGCATTGTTTCTGCTCATCATCTGAGCTGTTGGCTAGCTGTGATTTGCCTGCAAAAATCAACTGGACACGAAAGCTGATTTAAGTATACTTTTCTTTTAAGAGTAGATATTTGTAGATATTTGTTTCATTGAATATTGTGCTCTCTGTCTCTCTGCAGTTAGTTGCCTGAAGTGTGAAAAAAGTGTAGCCATCTGGGTTAATTGAAATTTGTTAGACTGCTTTTGAAATTCTGTTTTAACTCTTAGCCTGGGGGTTTCCGTTTGCATTATAATCTGTGTTGCTCACATTTCTGTGAATCATTTCTGCTCATCATCTGAGCTGTTGGCTGTTAAGATTTGCCTGCAAAAATCAACTGGACACACAAGCTGATTTTAAGTATACTTTTCTTTTAAGATTAGATATTTGTACATATTTGTTTCATTGAATAGTGTGCTCTCTGTCTCTCTGCAGTTAGTCTCCCAGCTCCCTCCCTGTTCCTGTTGTGGTGTTAATCTTGGTGGCTTTGGAAATGCCCGCCCCTGCTGTAAATCAGTTTTTGGACACTCCTCCTGAACACATCTCATTTGCTCACTTAACTGAGTACAGTGAGATCATATTTTGATTACAGACACTCCTACCAGTCCCATCTCCTCTGCTCTGTAGAGAGAGAGAGCACTTGGGAAGGACATCCCTATAGTATCTTAATCTGTTCTGTTCCATCCTACTCCACTAAAAAATAAAAATAAAAATTATTTATACTTTCTTGAGCTGCTCTTACTTAACTGTCTTCTACCTTATTGCCTTAATTTGCTGTTCTGTGTGCTTTTAAGTGTTCAAGTGCACTTATTCTGCACTTGGTGCTTCCATTTTGTTTCTTCATAACTTACTGCTCTCTGCACTTGTTTTTTGTCGTTTCTAACTTATCTGCATTTATTTAAACTGTATTTGTCTTAATATTGCTACACACTCACGTCTGCTAGCTTGTACTACATTTAAAGTGTTTTTGCTACTGTTTTAACTGCTTTTCTGCAAAAAAATCAACAGTTCTAAGCTTGTTTCCTGCCTTTCCTTAATTAGTCTAGTCCAGATACAGATTTGCTGTATCCAGGACTGTTTTGTAAGTTTCTGAGCCTCAAAGACCTTTCTGTGTTAGCGGGAAGCATTCTAGCTTATCAGTGGGAGTGGTAAGCAGTAGTTAGCCTATCTACCACAAGAGGAGTAGTTTCTGGCCCAGAAATTGTAGTTTATTGGCTGTTTGGGCAGTTTTTCCATCCCTTTCAACTTTCTGGATTAAAAGTCTGTGTTTGCACACTGTGCAGCTGTGCTCATCTGAGGTAAACTACTACCGGTGCCAGAAAGTTTGCTCTTCAATTTTCCCCTTAGAACCTGCTTGTTCTTTTACTTCTTGCACTTCAAGTAGCTTAATCGGCCAGTACTTTAACCGGCTTTTGTAGCACATTTAGGTGCTATCAGCACTAGCTGTTCCTACGCATTAACAACACCAGTACTTATTAGTTTATTAGTTATGACCACCCCTTCTGGTATGATTGTAGGGCAATTTCCTGTGCTTTCTCCTGCTAACCTGGTGCACTTGGGTATTCTGAGACTGTGGCAACTGTCCAATGTACACAGACAACCCTCACCTCTTACCTCCCAACACTCATACCTATGAGACATGCACTTATATCACTAAACTGGAAGTAGTGCATGTTCCAACCAAGACCGGACTAGCTGGTCAAGAGGAGAAGGTCAACACCTGCAACTCACTACATAGAACACACAGCCCTCCAAAACACCAACCATCACAACCCATGCATAGAAACACAAACCATCCACCCATGGAGGTTCTCAATAAAAATTTACCCAAACAATAGAGACAATCGAGACAGAAATACACTCGACCACCACAACACAGAACACATAGTTCACTACCACAGTGTGCCCCTCAACCCAAACCCTTAAGGCAAAACACTTTGCCCAATGTACTAATCATAGAATACTCAATTGTGAGGCACACTGATGTCCCACTCACTAGGCTGAACAAGGAGAAGGTGACAGTCAGTTATCTATCAGGTGCCAGGATCCGCTGCATAACACATGCACTTAGGTCACTCCACAACAAGTACAAATATGACTCAGTCATTGTCCATGTGGGTGTGAATGACCTGAGACATACCTCCCTGGACTACATGAAAAGAGATGTGATGGAACTCTTGGATTATGTGGCCCAGGCAGGTATGACCCTAGCCCTGAGCAGTATTCTACCGTCACCCAGAATGATAACACAGTAAGAGTAGAAAATGATTGACTTCAACAACTGGCTAAGTTTCTGGTGTCATTCTAAAGGGATCCAGTATCTGTCTACCTGGGACAACATGATCGACAGACCTCAGTGCTTTGCCAGAGATGGCCTGCATTTGTCACCCCTGGGATTCTGGGTACTGGGGAAGGCTCTTGCCACCCCTATAGTGTCTTTTTAGGCAATGTTCCAAAGACCAAAATTCCACCGTAACAGCTACAAACAGATGCAATCTGAGAGTCATGCTGCTCAGTGCTAGAAGTCTAAATCTCAAGATGCACTCGCTCGAAGCTCTCCTCAAAATGGAGAATGTCGACATCTGTGCTGTAATGGAGACCTGGTTTAAAGAGGCAGAAAGCACCCCTGGGCTCCCAGGCTACAACTCATTCCATACCCTTTGGCTCCAGAATGTGGCTGGAAGCTCCAAAGGTGCTGGTGCCTCCATATTCCTAAAGGATATGCACACCTCTAGACTGGTAGCCCAGCATAATACATCCGAGATACTTTAGGTACAACTAACACTGGGCATGATGGTGATACAAGTCATAGCCTGCTACAGAACCCCAAAGATGTCCTTAGACTCACATGCCAACTTCCTAAGCAGCTTGGAATCTATCAAGGTCCAACCTAATACTCTCATACTGGGTTACTTCAACTACCCTTACATCAAGTGGGAAAACTATTCAAGTACCAATGTACAGACCCAACACTTTCTGGAATTTATCAATTCCAATGCCCTGGACCAGCTCATTCTGACCCCCACTAGAGGAAGCAACATCCTCGACCTGATTATCGCCAACATGGGAGACCATTGCTCCATACCTACAGTCACTTCTTCCCTAATTAAATATGACCACAAATTGATCACCATGGAAATCTCCATCTCACCTACACCCCCCGCTAAGGTGGCCACCCTAAAAAACATCTCTAAAGCCAATTTTGGGCTCCTAAAAGCAGAGGTGGTTAACTTCTCGGCACCCCTTACAATAGAAAATAGCTGCATGACTGCCAAATCATACACCAATGCACTGCTCGAGCATGTACACAAATGCATAAACCTTGCCATACCAAATAGAACTAAGGCGCTCTCCTCCAAAAAAAAGGAAGCCAATCTGGTGGTCCCCAGTCACCAATAAACTCTACAACAGAAGAAAGAAACTGTTGCAGAAAAAAATGAAGTCACAAGACTGGAAAACCACCCTTATCAGTCTCAACAAAAAGATGAGACCCCTTATCAGATCCTCTAAAGCCAGCTATGAAGGCAGAATTACAGCTGACACCAAAAACAACCACAAAGCCTTCTATAGCTATTTCAAAAACCTCAAAGGCAATACCCAGATTTGCTCTGAGTTATTGCACAATGGCACCTCCTATACTTAGCCAACAGATATAGCCAACTTACTGGCCAACAGATTCAGTGCCAACTACACCCCTCTCTCAGCCCCCAAGGGCCCTATCACAATACCAGATGAAAGCCTGGTACCCACCATTTCTGCGACACAGGTAAAAGCTGCATTGTCCAATGCCAAGAATACAACATCCATTGGACCTGATAATATCCATGGCTGCATCCTGCATGAGCTACAAAATGAACTGGCACCACATCTGTGTGCCCTTTCAATCGCAGCCTTACCTCAGGCTATGTCCCTATTGAATGGCACACTGCTACAGTCATCCTACTCCATAAAGGGGGAGCAACTACAGACCCTGGGAACTATCGCACCATTAGCCTGACAAGCCTGGTATGCAAAGCTATGAAGCACACCACCATGAACCTTCTTAACAAAGATATAGGCAATCTCCAAACTCTTGACTCCACATAGTCTGGCTTTGTCAAGGGGAGATCCTGCCTGCTGAACCTGGTTGACTATTTTGAGGCAGTCACCAAGGAGGTGGATGAGGGTAAGGCAGTGCATACAGCCTACCTTGACCTGGCCAAGGCCTTTGATACCATTCCCCACTCAGGTATCATTGATAAACTCACCAAACTAGACATCAATCCTTACATCACTAGGTGGGTTGCAAATTGGCTCACATACAGGACCCACAGAGTGAAAGTTGCGGATTCCAAGTCAGACTGTTGATCAGCCATGAGTGGAGACCCACAGGGCTCGGTCCTGGACCCTCTCCTGTTTGGCATCTACTTCTCAGAAGTCCAGGCCAACACAGAAGGACTCTGGCTAACCAAGTTTGCTAACGACTGCAAGCTAGGAGTCATTATCAACTCCCTAAGTGATGCAGACATCCTATAAAAGGGTCTCTCTGAGACCAATGACTGGTGTCAGAACCATGGCCTGAAGCTTAACGCTAAAAAATGCGTTATCATCCCCTTTGGAAAAAACTCAGTTCCCATGAATTACCATGTTGATGGGAGCCCACTGAACACTTAAGGGATCATAAGAGATCTGGGCACCCAGGTCGACAGCCACCTCACATTCAACCACCACATTGCCAATGTGAATAGAAAGTCCTTCTTTGTGGCATATCTTATAACCGAAGGTTTCGTATCCAAGAAGAAAGAGGCCATCATCCCACTCTACTCATCCCTCATTAGACCAATCGTCGAATATAATGCCCTGTTTGGCATGTATCTCACCAGACACCTACAACAGCTGAAAAAGCCACAAAAGTACTCACAAAAAGATTCCTAGGCCTTAAACACATGTCCTACATGGACAGACTCAAGAAACTTCAGCTGTTCTCAGCCTCTTATTGTCTACTTAGAGGGGATCTCTGCTTGACTTGCAAAGCCATGTCCGACCCAACCCTACTTGAAATGCAACACCTAAAGAAATCCCAATCCCCCCACACAACACGCTCCAGAGATCATAACCTCATTACCACAATTAACAGAACATGCTTGAGGGACAGGTTCATCTCCCAAAGACTGCCCATACTCTGGAATAAGCTTCCCATTCATGTCAAGCAGAGCACCTAACTGGCCCTCTTCAAGAGAAATCTTGACGAGTGGATGGGTAACAGAAAGTGCACTATAGGGATCATTCCAGTTGCACTACTAGATATGGGCACTGTGAACTAACATCGGGTGGCATGGTGCCTGGGCAATTTCTTTTGGGCTAGGCTTGTAAAGGCTCCAGGGCCATTAGCCTAGTACACACCTATGAACCTATGAACCTATATATGTTAAATAATCCTCTGCCTAGCAATCAAGTGCCAAGAACACAGAAACTTAGAGACACTGCATTTAGACAATCAGGAGGGAATTTACGAGTCTGAGGTTTAAGACAGTTTAGCTTTAATATTTATATTCTGTAAAGGGGATTTTATGTATGTTGTGATACAGCCACAACTTAACACTTGAGTTTACAGTCACTAGGTACAGCTTAGTAGCCTGTAGGCCAGGTGTGGTCTGTGTTTAACCTTGGACACTCGAGGGCTCTTGTACCTTGCCTGGTGACCACTGGCTAGAATGAGAAGGAGAGTAAGATTGTACAGTAAGTGGGAGAACAATGTAATCAAAGAAGCAAGGCTTGAAAAGGAACAAAGAGAGGAGATATACACACTGTGACACTGCAGGAAATGAATGAGAAAATGGAAGAAGTAGTTGTAAACCTAGGTAAGAAAAAGGTTTAACATGGTGGTGCCAAGTAAAAGTGAACAAACAAGGTTCTGAGTAGTTACTTTAATGCAAAGCGAATGCACAAAGAGAATACTAGAGGTATGGATTAATGAAGAAGTGAGATGGATGATAGCATGAACACTGAGGGTGACAGAGGGCTTGGTATACGGTCTGAGGTACAATGATAGTGAGTTCTGGAGTTTGGGAAGGGGGCTCTCTCATAAGGTAAGGAATGCTAGAGAACAGCATAGATATGTTCTAAGTCAGCATGACCTCAACTAAGCACTGGAGTCGCAGAGATGCAGACTTTGAGGGAAAATAAAATATCATGGAAGACGCAAACAAGCCCTAAGTTGCTAAATGGAGACAGGACAATTTGCAACATCATGAAAGGTACTGAGGGGAGAAGAAAGTCTTACAGTTATTAGAAATATCAGAGTTCATGAAAGCAGATCAACTAGAATGTTGGCAGGATTCACAGATTTAGGAGACATGAAAAAAAGTGATGGCAGATTGAGAATGCATCAGATGTAATTAATTATGTTGTGGCTACAATAGTGGAAGAAAGACTGAGGAACTGGAAAGGTGAATAAAAGGTACACTTATGGTACTATGGAAAGAATGACCAGCTTAACTGACTTGATGGAGGCAGGAGGAAGCAGTTAGATGAAAATTGAGTGCTTACATCTATTTGTAACATGACTGCAAGATATGTGCTTCGACCATAAAACAAATTCACTGCTATACCAGGCAGGGAAATATTTCAGAACAGGTTAAATTATGAGCAACTCTGCCCAGGCTGTGCATTGTTAAATCAGACTCTTGACCTGTTCTTTCCTCCATGTTGTTGTGTCTTTCGGCTTTTCCCGGTTAGGGATCACCACAGCGGAACTCCGGTCCGCTAATGATTGGCAGTAGATTTCTACGTGCTGAGTTGCCAGCCCTGACACACAACCTTCAACGAATCTATGCCCATTCACACATGTCTCCACACAAAAGATGCTCTAGCTGAGAATCGAACAAGACAACGTCTTACTGTGAGGTGACAAAGCTACAGCAGCTCCACCACCGCAATCCTGTTCTTTCCTCTATGCTGTTGTTAAATCAGATTCTAATACTGTTCTTTGCTCCTTGTTGTCACTGAATACCTCCTGCAAGAACTCAGAAGTCTGATAAAACTTTACTGTTAACATCTCCATATTACCACTAGAACTGGGGACAAGGCAGCCTAAATGCATTCAACATTCTCCTTGAAAGCTAACTTTCAGAAATGCCTTCCACAGATAGTTTCTAGCCATTAATAATTCCAATAATTATAACTCATTTCATTTAAATAAAAATCATGTGCACTTTTCTTTTTCTAGTGGCAGACTTCTCCTTCTTTTCTTTCCAGTTTTGTAATTAGTTTATGTGAGTTAATCAGATCTTTAGACACATTGTAAATATCTTTATTTGTATATCTGTTTGGTACTGTCAAATGAGTTTCGTGAAAACAACGTAAAGCAGACTATCTTTGAATGTGGCATTTGTGACTCTCATATAAACAGTGTAAATACTCTGTGTTTGTATGCAGCATTTGTACTTTTATACACCAACTATATGTAGAACTACAACATATATACTTATTTATTGATCTTTAAGGACATTGATTAGGAGTGATAGTGTTAGAAAAATGTGTATTTAAATACATGAGAAATGCTAGTTTAAAAAGCAAAGTAGTATATAATGCATTTTATTCTATTAATCATATAATAGTAAGAATTAATTCATGTACAAATGTAAGTAGTTTTGAAACTGCAGTGTGGCTTGAAGCAAAGGTGATCTTTGACCCTGGCAGAGTGCTAGCTTAGCAAGTTTTAATGTTTATGCTTTTCACAAGTGATTATCTGCTGGGTCAGGAAATTAAATGTGTGAAATAATGAAATCTTCTGCTCTTTCCTGTTGGAATGATTTGGCCTTGTATATGTGTTATTGAGATAGCACGCAGCTGTGTGAGAAAGTGTAACAGAGAACAAAGACGTGTATTAAAAGACTGAAGCTGCTATTGTATTCGAACTGATATGAAAACCTTGAAGAAGTAAATTTACAGAAAGACATTATGTCTGACCAGCTGGATAGCAAGGCCGTATTGTATCTAGAGGAAAAGTTTTTTTTTAAATATACAGCATCAACAGCTTTATGAATAACAGATTGTAAGCTAAAAGTGATGTAGATGCCCTGTGACATATCACATCAGTAAGGTGGGCATAGCTTAAATGTTAAACCTATATAAAATTGTGTGATTCCTGTTTCATGTCAGACAAAATTCTGTACTTGTACGTTTTTTGCCTCCTGGTGTACACTAGTAAACTTTTTATCCTGAACCTCCTGTCTATTGAAATCTTATTTTATTTAACAGTTTGGTCCTTCGCAGATGGAATTCCCTTGGTAAGCCGCAGATCAGAGCGTTTTGGTGGTCGAATACTGCGCAGGAGAAGTTACCGAAATGGTTCTTCTTGAGTGAAAAGACCTCCGACTGAATTGTCGTGTAAAGAGGCTGGCCACTTTCTGATCTGTGGCCGAGAAGCGGAACTTGGACTTTCTCAATACCGGAGGCTCAGGTAGGAAGAATTTGCCTTTTTTCTGTTTTAGATCAGGGACTAGGTTACAGTATATTGTTGTCAAGATTTGTTTTGCAGATCAGGGACAAAAGGAAGTACTGTATATTTGGTCATAGATCAGGGTAACAGAATAAGGTAGGCAGTTATTCTAGATAAACTGTGAACAGGAACTGAGAACTTGATATCACATGATAAAAAAGGGTTACGTAACATTTTCTTTGACATGGGTAATCAGTGCACTAAAACATCGCGAGATCCGCCCCTAAACGAAGACGCAAAATACATGCAATTACAACGTTCTGATAACGTTAGGTATTATACGAAATGGGTTAATAAATATGAATTTGATGGTAAACTAGATAAAACTTCACTAGTTAAACTCCTTAAACAGCTTAAATCTGATGCGGGAGGTCAGGCAAAAAAGCAACGCCAATTAGGCATTCCTCAGGCACACAGGTGGATTGAGGAAGCAAACCGTAGAGAGCAAAAGCTAAAAAATTCAAAAACATTATTTGTAGACAAAGAGGATAATAACTTGGTAATAGCAACAGCTCCTCCTCCTCCTCCCTTGCCCCCTCCCTTACCCTTTACAGGATATGAAGCGAGTGGACAGGCTGGTCCGCCTCCGCGTTATCCTGAAGTTTCAGCAAGACCACAACCATTTGTTAGAGATCCTATTGAAACTAGGTCCCGAACACGAAAAACACATAGGGACACAGAATCATACCAAATAGAGAGAAACCTACAGGATGAGAGTGAGGAAGAAATATGCCCACTTATAGAAGTTCCAAATCCTCAGGCGGGACAGGAAGGGCAGGACCCAACACTCTTAGTATATAGACCATGGACACCGGAAGATATCCGGAAGGCTACTGAGGGAATCCCCCATCCGAAAGTTAATTTTACGAAATTTTTAGAAGATTTACAAGGCATGAGATTGAGTTACCACTTGAATGGGGAAGAAGTAGAAAAAGTAGTAAGACAAATTATAGGTCCAGATTGGCACATGATTTGTGGCACCTGGAATCCTCGTAATGCAGAGCTTAGACCACTCACACATAGTGACGCAGAGTTAGACAACAGAGTGAAAGGTCTGACAGACCGAATCTCTGAGAAATGGAAACCTAGAGCAGACTGGACTTGCATTAATCAATGCATACAACAGGAAAATGAGACAATAGATGGGTATTATGCTAGATTATTAGAATGTTTTAATAATCATAGCGGTATGTCGGTTCCTGAGAACCAAACGAATGATTCCCCGTATGAACAACAATTAAAAAATGCATTTTTGAAAGGTTGCATTGCACTTATTAGTAGCTTCATTACGAAGCATATGATAGACCATCGAACAGGGAGGCTACAAGCCTTACTCGAATACGATATGCTGAAAGACATTTTAATAGTAAAAAGAAAAAGAAGGCGCAAGTCTTCACTGCTGAAGACGGAGCTGAAGTATTTGTATTAGTCAGGTAAAAAGGGCAAGAAGAATGCCCAGGGAAACAAACAGTCTGACAAACGATCAGAAGATTTTGAAGAGAGAAAAAAGAGAGGCGAATGCTTCAAGTGCGGGAAAAAGGGACATCTAGCAAGGGATTGTAGGCAAAACAAAAAGGTAATTACAGAAGATAAGGGAGATGAGGACTGACTATATGATAGTGAAGATACATCATGTGAAAGTCAGAAATCATCAGGAAAAGTTAATAAACAAAAAACAAATGTAAATGTGATAGAAGGAGTAGAGGAAGTGCAAGCAGATATGGAGGATGAAGAAAGTGAAATTTTGGACTTAGCATTATTGAGCCTAGAGCTCTACTTAGCAGATACGAAACTGGAAGTTACACTTCTGGTGGAGGGAAGGGAAGTTAAATTCCTGTGTGACTCAGGAGCATCACGGACTTTGATACACCCCTCCAAATTACCAGAACATTCCGAATCACCTGATTATATATTAGTGAAAGCCGCAAATGGACAGCTATACAGGGAACCACTTTCCCATGATATAGCAATAACTGACCCTGTTTCAGGCATGACCCAGAGAAGTAAAATTGTTGTTTCTGCAAAATGTCCAGTAAACCTATTGGGCAGGGACCTTATGCAGATATTTGGCATAGCAGTAGTTCCAACTGTACAAGGTATGGAGGCACAGAGACAAATGGATACCTTTGTGGTGCAATCGGAGGGTGAAACTTTTTACTGGTACAGCCAGGACCTAGTCACGACTGGTCCAGGGGCAGTAACCGAGGAACTGATGAACGTAGCCATCAGTAAAGCCCCCTCCCTTGACACTGATCGACAGCATTTGTTACACTGTACTCTATACTACTGTACAACACCAGGACCTGATAGAGAGTATGAGCAAGAATTGTTTAGAAATCGTGCAACTAAATTGGTTTTGCGTACTTTGTACTGGGATACTGAGGGGAACAGTGTAGTTAGCTGTTCGTTACCTCAAGAATTCCTTGCATTGTATAGATCAAATCGGTTACCACATGTCAGCTTGACAAAGAACAAAAGTGTCAAATGGGCAGACTTAGGAGAAAAAGTAACAAGATGGGAGAAACAAACTGATTTAGAACTATCAGAACAAGGGATACAAAAACAAAAACTGAATTGGTTAACACAGACACATCCAGCTGTACACTTGCAATCTAGTGAGGACAGTTGATTAGCGTTCTTATTAGAAGAAGAAGAAAAGGCCTTATGTGAAATTCCAACAACTCTTTGGTCAGCAGGCAAGTCAGATGTAGGACTTATTCGAACAGCAGGACCAGTTACAATAACCCCAAAGTCAGCTTTTAGACCACAGAAAAGACAATACCCTTTGAGAAAGGATGCAGAAATAGGAATTAAGCCTATAATAGCAGCATTACTCAAAGAAGGAGTACTGGTAGAATCTCCTGATTCACCATGTAATACACCCCTATTTTCTGTTAAAAAAGCAAATGGGAAATGGCGGATGGTACAAGATTTACAAGCTGTAAATAATGCAGTATTACCTAGAGCACCTACTGTGCCAGACCCACATACCTTGTTAAACGATTTAGAACCGCAACAGAAATATTTCTCTGTGGTAGATATTAGCAATGCTTTCTTTTCAATACCTATACATCCTGATAGTCAATATTGGTTTGCATTTACATTTCAGGGTAAAAGGTATACATATACTCGACTACCACAGGGATATTGTGAGAGTCCAACAATATTTGCACAAGAAATGGCTAGCAACCTGGCAGGGTTTACCCCACCGGGAGGTAGTCAAATTCTACTTTACGTAGATGACAGCTTGCTAGCAGCCCCTACCCAGCAACAGTGCAGGGAGGATACTGTAGCATTATTGAAATTTTTAGCAACACAAGGACACAAAGTAAACAAAAGTAAGTTACAACTTTGGAGAAAACAAGTTAGATACTTGGGATATGTAATATCCAATGAAGGTAGAATACTAGATGAGGAAAGAAAAACAGCAATTTTGTAAGCACCCAAACCAACAACCAAGAAAGAAATGATGTCTTTCTTGGGTACAACTAATTTTTGCCGGAGTTGGATACCAAATTATGCTTTGGAATCTGCTCCACTGACTGATTTGATATATAAGACACCAATGGCAGCACAAGATATCTTACAATGGACACCCGAAGCAGAAACGGCTTTCTGCAGGTTGAAGCAGTTTCTAGCTTCTTCATTAGTTTTAGGACTTCCGAATTATCATAAATGTTTTTTTTCAGACCATAGATTGTAAGCAAGGATATATGACGTCAGTATTGACGCAACAACATGGGGATAAGCAACGCCCCATAGCCTATTATTCATCACAGTTAGACCCAGTGGCGCGATCTTTGCCTCACTGTGTACAAGCAGTGGTTGCAGCTGCAATGGCAGTACAAGCTTCAGTCTCAGTGGTGTTATTCCACCCTCTCACATTGAGAGTGCCTCATGCAGTTGCAATAATTTTACTGCAAGAAAAAATGGCATACCTTTCCCCTGCTAGACATCTTTCGTGTATGACTATACTGCTGAGCCAACCTCATATGACAATTGAACGATGTACGACATTAAATCCATCAACACTACTCCCAACTCCTGCGGATGGCACAGCACACAGCTGCCTGCAGGAAATTGAACAGTTAGCTTTACCTAGACAAGATCTCACAGATATGCCCTTGGATAATGCCGAGGTGACATATTACGTGGACGGCTCATGCAGAAGGGGTCCTACAGGGAAGAATCTGGTAGGGTATGCAGTAGTTACAGACACTGAACTTTTAGAAGCTCAATCCTTACCACACAACTTATCTGCACAAGCAGCAGAATTGATAGCTTTGACGAGGGCATGTACTTTAGCAAAAAACAAGTGTGTGAACATATATACTGACAGTCAGTATGCTTTTTCTACAGTACATATATTTGCACAACAATAGAAAAATAGAGGAATGATAACATCCAGTGGAAAACCTATTAATCATGCGCAATTTATTTTGGAATTATTAGAATCTATTCAGTTACCTACCAAAGTAGCTATTTGTAAATGTGTAGCTCATACAAAACAACAGGATAAGATTTCGAAAGGCAATGCACGGGCTGATGCAGCTGCAAAGCAAGCAGCCTCAGACTCAGAAACTTTACTTTTAAATGAGGAATTACAACCCTCTGAGATTTTAGATTTAGACACGTTAAAAACAATGCAGACGCTTACTACAAAAGCAGAGAAACAAAAATGGGTAAAACGAAGTGCAATTCTTGAGAATGGACTGTACATTTCCAAAGAAAGAAAACCAATATTGCCGTCTAATTTATTTAGATATGCAGCTTTGTTGAGCCATGGGCAGTGCCATGTCTCAACAGGGGGGATGGTACAGTTAGTAAACCGAATATTCCAAACATACAGATACACAAACTACACAAAAATATTTTGTGCAGCTTGTCATACTTGTAACAAGCACCATGCACAAGGAGCATTTAAAACCAAGCAAGGAAGTGTTCCTATACCACCATACCCATTCCATACTATTTGTATGGATTTCATAGAATTGAATAAATGTGAAGGGAAAAGGTTTTGTTTAGTTATTGTAGACATGTTTTCTAAATGGGTAGAAGCTTTTCCAACCAAAAACCCAGATGCAGCAACAGTGGCGAAAGCCCTGATAAAAGAAGTAATCCCTAGATTTGACATTCCGGAAAGGATTTATAGTGACAATGGCACACATTTTGTAAACCAGACAATCCACCAACTTGGTAGATGTTTTGGTATCTCATTAAAGAGCAATTGTGCCTACCACCAACAGTCAGCAGGACTGGTGGAAAGGTACAATGGTACCCTAAAGAATAAACTTAGGAAGCTAGTAGAGGAGACCCAAAAGAATTGGATATACTGTCTGCCTTTAGCACTGCTGAGTATGAGAACGGTTCCAAATGTAAAGGGTTTGACTCCCTTTGAAATGTTTTTTGGGAGAGCATATTATGTGCCTCAGTGGAAAGCTCTCATGCCTGCAGAGCAAGAGGCTGACAGTTCATTAGCTAGCTATATGAGGAAACTGTTAACAAATAAATCTGTTTTGCAGTTTAACTCTTTTTCAGACAAGGAACAGACCAGACCGGTGGAAGCAGTCTTGGCCCCAGGATCGTGGGTTTGGCTGAAAGTGACGAAAAGGAAGAATTGGGCGAGTCCAAAGTGGGAGGGACCATACCAGGTTCTGTTGGCAACGCCTACTGCAGTTAGAGTGGCCAAGAGGACGTCCTGGGTTCATTTGACGCATTGTAAACCGGTAAAGAACTTTCAACTTGATAAAAACTTTGTGACTGATACACAACCAGACCAAGATGGCCAAAAACAAAGCGAATAGAAATTTAGATGAACCCCAGAGATGTTGCATAATCATTTTGTTGAGTGTACATTTATTGACTGTAATTGTGACAATTTTCCTCTTGCTGTGGTTTATCCTACACACAACCACACAAGTGAAAGTGGGAAGGCGTGATGAAACGTCTATAGACTGGCATCCAAATTTTAACACATACCTAGCCATGAAACGTGTATATGCAGAGACTATGAACATTTCAAATTGCTGGGTTTGTACAGCCATACCAACAGCATATGCAGGACTGATAATGTCCGCTGTCCCTTTGGGGATAAATGAGACTTGGGAAAATTTACTTTTCGATACAGGAACTGTGAGATCACAGGACAAAATAGCTTTATTTTTACCTGTCACAGAAAAAGGAGTTGTATGTTTCTATAAAAATGATACCCTCCAGGTGGGCTGGAGCAATTGTAATATAACCATATCTTACCGATGTTATATTAAGAATGGTAATAGCAATACTTTTTGCAATACTAATTATGAATCGTATTCGAACTCATTGAAAACAACTATGAATGACATTCGCAAAAATCCAGTTTTGTTTAAACAATTGTCAGTTATAGATCAGAAAATGTTTCATGCAGGGCTGATGCGTATTAGTACTAAAGTAGAAAACTGTTATTTTATTTATGGGAAAAAGGCATATAAATGGTTACCTGAGAATTGGTCCGGCAGTTGTTTTTTGGGTTATTTGGTTCTGGCAATAAGACATACTGCAGAATTACCTTTGGGTAAGATACAAAACATGAGAGAAGCAGCCCAAAAACCCGAAGGTCCAGTTGAAAAACCTGTGAATCCAGTCGGAAAGATCGAAGCTGGCTGGAAAGACCACAATTCAGTAAAAGACAAAAGTGAATTGGCTCATATGGACTTGAGTGACAGTGTTATATCTTGGGCAGGAATATTCTCAGCCTATGGAGCAGTCAAATCGATCTGGGAGCTGAGGAAGTTGTCGAAACTTCTCAAAGTAATGAGTAATGCAACTTTTTCTGCCCTAGAACTGGTGACTGATGAACTGAATGCAATGAGAACTGTTGTGCTACAAAATCGAATGGCTCTTGACTTCACCCTAGCGGCGAGAGGTGGTACGTGCGCGCTTATCAAGGAAGAATGCTGTGCTTATATTCCTGACAATCGTCATGAGATCAATAACTACCTAGAGGTAATTCAGCAAGTATCAGCCATGACTGAACCAGGCCCAAACCCACTGACGGACTTTTTCCAAAATCTATTTGGGGGGTGGGGTTCCATCCTAATGAATATTCTGATTGCCATTTGTGTGGGTATACTCCTAATAGGAGCATGTGTTTGCTTTGGAATTCCCTGCATGAAAAGATTAGTCAAAGATTTTATTGATGTATCTGTTACTGAAACTTTGTACCAAGATATTGAGATTGAAAGATTGATCTCAGATGACATTTTTTCTGAAGTATAGCTTGAATGACTCACCTAGCTGAAAATCCTAAGTGGAAAACGCTAGGAGATGAAATGACACTATGCATACTTCAAAATAGAATAAAAAGTATTAATAGGGGGGAAAATGTTAGAAAAATGTGTATTTGAATACATGAGAAATGCTAGTTTAAAAAGCAAAGTAGTATATAATGCATTTTATTCTATTAATCATATAATAGTAAGAATTAATTCATGTACAAATGTAAGTAGTTTTGAAACTGCAGTGAGGCTTGAAGCAAAGCTGATCTTTGACCCTGGCAGAGTGCTAGCATAGCAAGTTATAATGTTTATGCTTTTCACAAGTGATTATCTGCTGGGTCAGGAAATTAAATGTGTGAAATAATGAAATCTTCTGCTCTTTCCTGTTGGAATGATTTGGCCTTGTATATGTGTTATTGAGTTAGCATGCAGCTGTGTGAGAAAGTGTAACAGAGAACAAAGACGTGTATTAAAAGACTGAAGCTACTATTGTATTCGAACTGATATGAAAACCTTGAAGAAGTAACTTTACAAAAAGACATTATGTCTGACCAGCTGGATAGCAAGGCCGTATTGTATCTAGAGGAAAAGTTTTTTTAAATATACAGCATCAACAGCTTTATGAATAACAGATTGTAAGCTAAAAGTGATGTAGATGCCCTGTGACATATCACGTCAGTAAGGTGGGCATAGCTTAAATGTTAAACCTATATAAAATTGTGTGCTTCCTGTTTCATGTCAGACAAAATTCTGTACTTGTACGTTTTTTGCCTCCTGGTGTACACTAGTAAACTTTTTATCCTGAACCTCCTGTGTATTGAAATCTTATTTTATTTAACAGATAGAATATGTGGAGATATCAGCACAGGCTGGCCTGGTTATCAGCATTATACTGTAGTTGCTAACTTGGAGAAAATAGGGCAAAAAGCATAGGAACCAGATTTTGGAGGGATGCCCCTAATTTGTTCTCAAACATTTACTCATCCTTCCAAAAAATGGAAACTATTTTGAGAAGTTCTGTACTAATACCACCAGCATTTTAAAAGTGTTCCTGTTTTGTGGGGTTTTCCACTAATTACTTTTTTGCTTTATCTATAACTCTACAAGAAAACGATGAGCAATTGGGCTGAATAGAAATGGAAGACCAGGCAGTGGAAACAGACAAGGTGACCATCAGGTAGAACTTACTGGACTTGTATGTGAGTAAGGATGAAGGGGCTAATCTGTGGGAAGATGACAAACTTGTGTTGCTAACAAGAGGGAAGACTGTACAGATCAGCAGATGTTCTGACTGTTCGTTATGTGGTACTGTCACTAGTGGTGGTTACAGCTGTCATCCTCTTATCACAAGAAATCTGGGCAAAGCCTAAAATATGGGGGACAAAGACCCAAAAGTAGGGACACATTTTAAATATTACTATCACCTTAAAAAGGTGTTAGGATAACAAGATGTGTTTTAACATGCATTTTATGAAGGATATGAAGTCTGAAACTCAAATGAATGCCATTATTTAGTGACTTCAATTCAAAGTTATTTTTTCAGAAAACCACAAATTTTATGAGGAACAGACCAAAAATATTATGCAAAAATATGGGCAGTTGAGAGGCATGGTGGTGGGTAAATAAGCACTTAAGGAGTCTGAAAGGTTAAAAATAAAATTTATTCTTAAGCAAGGAGACTGTCTGAAGTTTAGGTGATGAAGGAAATGGAGGCCTGAGCTCAGCTCTGGGAGAACAAAAGTGACAGCACATTGATGTTTTTGATTTTAGGTGCTATATTGACTTTAACGCATTTGGTCTGTAATTAATTATGCTAATTAGTTAATTAGCGACCTACCAGAGCACATTTAAACTCTCTCATGCATTCTTCATTTTAACTTGACAAAGCTCAGTAACAACTGAGCGAAAGCGCTTGTTTTAATCTCTGTTTGTTCATAATAAAGTATTAACTTGCATCCTGGTTCGGCTTCTTCGCTTTGGATTTACCCTTCTTCTTGGCTTTGTTTGTTTTTCCTTTGGGTTCTAAGTAACGCTCCTCTCCCATGGCTGACGAAGCTGAACCTACTAACTTTGCTGAAACTCCTCAGCTGCTGAAAGACATTCGTGAGGATGGTCCAGTGACTCGTACTGAATTTAACCAAGTACTTTCAATGCTAACACAGCTCACTAATCTTTTAAAAGAAAACAATGGCTATAACACCTCGATACCTGGGAACCAACAGCACCCTATGGATGTAAGGAGAAACCCCCCACCGGTTACTGTATGTGGAACCACTAGCAGCTTGCACTCTTCACTTCCGGTGAACTCGAGCACACTAAGGGCACCTGATCATGGACACGCTGAAAGTATGCATCGCTCATATAACAGCAGACATGATAAACAGCCCAAGGACTTTAATTTTACTACTTGGTACAGGGGCAGAAACAACCTCCTCAGACTTGGAACAACAAATACAGTTAGATGACAGCCATAATGTATTTGAAACAATATCTCCCTTTAATAACAATTTTTTTACTTTACCGGGTATTAATTGTTCTATTACCAAAAAGGACAACTTTGCCATATATAACTATACGGATATGCAAGTGACAGACCATACTTTTAATTTATTTACTCAGGGTTTTCAGTTTGTTCCTTCACGTCCTTCCAATTTGTCTAAAACTTTAGTTGAACTTAAACTTTTTGCTAGAAGTTTAAATATAGCACATTATTTCAGAGGGCAGTCTTACAATACTAATAATGAACTTTGTAGAACCAGTACATTTAACCCCCCTACACACCCTTTGATTAAGCTTTTTGAAGAATTAGTTGAGAAGGACCTTAGAACTTTACATCTTCGGGGAACAAATTCACTCCCCACTAATTTAGACCAGCCTGGAGTCTGGCTTATTAACCATCTTAAGAAAGAAAACATCAGGGTTATGAAACCGGATAAGGGAGGTGGAGTGGTTTTGATGTACAACCCTAGCTACAACAGTTATATTTATGACATGTTACAAGATTCTGAACAATATAAGATTGTTTCCAGGAATTAAGTTAATTTAGCTTTTTCTAAGATTAAATACACGCTTACTGACCATTTGTTACAAGGAGCCATAAATGAAAAACTGTTTAATTATTTACATGTTGAGAAACCCAAAATACCGGTAATTTTTGGAATCCCAAAAATTCACAAAGGGCTAGACCCATTGAGGTTTAGGCCTATTGTTTCAGGAGCAGGAAGCATCACTGAACATTTAGGCAAATTTATTGATCATGCCACAAAATAACTAGGTTCATCTCTGGAACATGTTTGCAGGGATTCATGGGACTTCCTTAAAGGTATTCAACCTTTATTTTTTCAACCTGAACTTTTCATGATAACTATAGATATTAAAGACCTATTTCCTAGTATACCACACTCTACTGGGCTGGAGTGGTTTAATGAAGTTTTGACCACTGAAACTAGTTTCAGTAACAAAGTGACTGATCTTTTGGTTGAGTTTATGGAAATTTTGTTACAAAACAGCTTTATTTATTTTAATGGTGAACTTTTCAGGCAGAAAAAAGGTGTGGCTATGGGTGCCTCTTGCGCCTCCTTGTACGCCAATGTAGTCTTGCATAAATGGGAACAGAAGTTCATTTTTTCTACAACTTAACACATTATAAGAGATACCTAGATGACATCTGTATCCTATGGAATGGCATCTTAAATCAATTTCTGGATTTCTTTCGCTACATCAACTCTACCACCTCCTTCTTAGTGTTCACCCATAACATTAGTGAAAATGAACTACACTATTTGGTCGTCACCTTGTACAAGGATTACAATAACCAAGCATTTCACTCCAAGTTATACAGAAAACCAACATTCTCTAACTCATATTTGCATTTCCAGAGTGGACATCCATTTTATCAGAAAAAAGGCATTGTCAAGGGTCAGTTCATCAGAGCTTCTAAGATGTGTAGCACGTCTGGGGACTTCCTAGATGAAATACATTTCTTGAAGTCCTTGTTTATTGAGAGGGGATACCCGCTTTCACTTGTCACTTCACTGGCGCAAGATGTTATTGAAAACAGAGAAATAAAATATCCTCCATTGCTTGGTAAAGGAGGTCCTTTTAATACAGTTAATACAACTGTGGTGTTTGATATATCTAAGAGTAGTTTCATTTATACTTATTCTCTTAATTCCTCTGAGATAGAGGAGACGATTAGGAGGCATTGGCCCATCTTGACCTTTCACGATGAATTTAAAGACATAATATCAGTACAGCCTAAGTTTGTAAGAAAGAGAGATACTAATTTTAAAGAGTTATTTGAAAGGAAATCTCTTCCCCCGGTCAATACCCGCAATTCAAGATTAGGTACTTTTAAGTGCGGGTTTTGTAAACAGTGCCACGCCATTATTAATGCCTCCACTCTCCTCATTCCCTCTAGGAATTTTAACATTAAATCTTATTGTTATTACAATTGTGGAAGCAAAGGAGTAGTGTATTTAGGTTTCTGTAACACCTGTTCTAGTTTTTATATCGACAAAACCGAGAGGCCACTTAGGAAAAGAATATATGAGCACTTCTACGACATAGGTAAACACAAAGAATCTAATGCATTTTATAAACATTCCCTTTCTTGCCCTAATATTGACCTTAAATTTATTGTACTAGAGCAAGTGATACCGGATGCCAGGGGAGGAGACTGGCAAACAACTCTTGAGTATAAAGAACTCCTTTGGCAACTTAAGTTGGATGCAGGCAGATACCCCAGTCTGAATGACAATATTAACATAAGTAGTGTCCTTAAACTGAGAATGGCCCGATTATAAAGAAACTATTCCTAGTTTTTGTAACAATTTCTCAGGGAACAGCAACTAGCAATCTGTTTTCTTACTCTACTTGCCTTTGCAAGTTATTTGTATTTGTACATACATTTATATCTACTATATTTAATATTTTGATGTATTTTTACTACATACGTTTGAGAATTCCACTCAGTTTTTCATGAATGCTGTATTTTTATGAATGTTGTATTTGAATATGTTTTCTATATTAGAACATCTGATTTAATATGTTTTTTAGACTCGTTAGCTATTTTTATTTATTTGCATCAATCTTTGTAGACTTGGTCAAAGAATACATATTTTTATACACACATTTTTATATACATATTTTTTATATACTTTTTTTGTGACAGCACATTGATGTTTTTGATTTTAGGTGTTAGAATGCTATATTGACTTTAATGCATTTGGTTTGTAATTAATTATGCTAATTAGTTAATTAGCGACCTACCAGAGCACATTTAAACTCTCTGGTGCATTCTTCATTTTAACTTGACAAAGCTCGGTAACAACCGAGTGAAAGCGCTTGTTTTAATCTCTGTTCATAATAAAGTATTAACTTGCATCCTGGTTCGGCTTCTTCACTTTGGATTCACCCTTCTTCTTGGCTTTGTTTGTTTTTCCTTTGGGTTCTAAGGCGTTAGGATAACAAGATGTGTTTTAACATGCATTTTATGAAGGATATGAAGTCTGAAACTCAAATGAATGCCATTATTTAGTGACTTCAATTCTCAGTTATTTTTTCAGAAAACCACAAATTTTATGAGGAACAGACCAAAAATATTATGCAAAAATATGGGCGGTTGAGAGGCATGGTGGTGGGTAAATAAGCACTTAAAGAGTCTGAAAGGTTAAAAATAAAATTTATTCTTAAGCAAGGAGACTGTCTTAAGTTTAGGTGATGAAGGAAATGGAGGCCTGAGCTCAGCTCTGGGAGAACAAAAGTGAAGAGGGTGTAAATGACAGAGGCAGTTGTTGTTGTTGTCTTTCGGCTTTTCCCAGTTAGGGGTCGCCACAGCAGAACTCCGGTCCGCTAATGATTGGCAGTAGATTTTGACGAATGCCGAGGTGCCAGCTCGACGTTGAACCTTCAACGAAGGCACGTCCATTTACGCATGTCTTTCAAACGCCCACCCAACCACGGGGAGGACCTGCAGACTCCACACAGAAGGCACTCCCTGCACTCCAGCCAAGAATTGAACGGGAGAACCTCTTGCTGTGAGGCATCAATGCTACCACTGCACCACTGTGATTAGATGACAGAGGCAGTTAATGAGAAGAAGATATGATGAAGAGGAAAAGAAGAGCAGATAGGCTATATCAACATTCAGGAAGAAGTGAAATTTGGGTAGAATGATTTGCAAGTAAAATGGAGTAATGACAATGTGAGATACCTAAAGAGAAATTTTTGAGAAGGTACCCAAGGACCTTGCTAAAAACAAAATGGTAGTGGTGTCTGTCTGGGTTATGCACCTGAAGGTGTTACCCAAACAACAAACAAAAAAAAAAATCAAGCTTAAGATTCCAGGTAGAATTGAGGTAGATAACTGTTTAAGGTGCTGAAAAATGATGCTGACTGCATGTATATGTGGTAGGGATATTTAAAAATTCAACCATTATGGTGTAGATATTGAAGGAATGAAGAAAGGTGTCAGGATACAAAATGTCTGCATATGAAATAGCAGGCAATGTGGGACTGTATAACCCTGTTGAAATGTTGGGTCTTCAATATCTGGCTTTTTGAACATAAAATTAAACTTGCAAAAGCCTGGAAATTGTCTGAGCAGTTGCACAAAGCTAACACCCAGAGGAAACAAAATGGGAAATGTTTAAGCTAGTTAAGACAGTCAAATTAGATGTCATACTTAAATTTTGACAGAATGTGGGCAAAAGGTCCTTAATTATAACAACATGAGTTAGGATAAGAATGAGGAAGTAAGGTGACATGGTAAGCGTGTGTGTGTGTGTGTATGTGTGTGTGTGTGTGTGTGTGTGTGTGTGTGTGTGTGTGTGTGTGTGTGTGTGTGTGTGTGTGTGTGCCTCTGCACATGTTTGTGTGTGTGTGTGTGTGTGTGTGTGTGTGTGTGTGTGTGTGTGTGTGTGTGTGTGTGTGTGTATGTGTGTGTGTGTGTGTGTGTGTGTGTATATATGTGTGTGTGCACTTCTATGTGTGCAGATGTGTGCCTCTGCACGTGTTTGTGTGTATGTACGTATGTGTGTGTATATTTATATGTATGTGTGTGTGTCTGTGTGTGTGTGCATATGTGTGCCTCTGCACATGTTTCTGTGTATGTGTGTGTGTGTGTGTGTGTGTGTGTATATGTATATGTGTGAGTGTGCTTCTATGCATGCAAATGTATGCCTCTGCACGTGTTTGTCTGTATATGTGTGTGTGTGTGTGTGTGTGTGTGTGTGTGTGTGTGTGTGTGTGTGTGTGTGTGTGAGTGTGTGTGTGTGTGTGTGTGTATATATATATATATATATATATATATATATATATATATATATATATATATATATATATATGTGTGTGTGTGTGTGTGTGTGTGTGTGTGTGTGTGTGTGTGTGTGTGTGTGTGCGCGCTTCTATGTGTGCATATGTGTGCCTGTGCACGTGTGAGCATGTCTGTGCGTGTTATAAGGTTGGGGAGCTATAAAAGAATATATATATATATATATTTTTATGCTATATGTTATTTGTAGAATATATAACCCATTTGCTTAGGAATTCTGTCTATGAACATTGCATCATTGCATGACATGGAATCAAAATAGTAAAATATTTTAATAAACAGATTAAAAAATTCCAGGTAGATATACCTAACAATCTGTAGAGTGTATTATCTGAAATCCAATCAATGGACTTAGGATTCTGAAGAAGTGCATACAGTCTCTAACCCAAAACAGACTACTTGTTCATAATAATGGATTACTTTCTGTTCTGCAAAGCAATGTGACATAGCTATGGGCATTTATAGTGGTGGGATAGGTGACCATGGAGAGGGCTAAAGCACACATTTATGCAGACAGACAGTAGTAGTATTAGTTTATTTAGTCTTTAGGATTTTCCATGTGTGCTTTTTGTGGATCTGGGAGACGGTCCATACTTCTTAAACAAGGACTTGAGACAGTCAATAGCAGGGACTCAACATTATGTGAAAATGTCAAATGAACACAAGTGCAACCAGTACAAAAGAATGTTATCTATGGCATCAGCGTACCACTGAGATTTTGTAGAAAAAGAGGAGTTAGCAAAATATGCTAAGAATGTTCAGTGCTTAGTCACACTAATGCTACATTTAGTGCTTTGCAACATTTACAGTTTCAGTACAGAAATTACTGTCACACATTAGTATTGTGAATAGTTGTATCAGTGAAAGCCCAGGTATAATGACTGTTTCACTATGTTTCTGATCTATTTTCTAGTTATATTCTTTTTCTGTATTTGCTGTGCACACAAGACTATGTTAAACATTGTGTGACCTACATACATTAGGCTCAAAATTTTTTGGATAATGTATTATGCTACCTGCAAAACATAAGAAGCAGACAGTGTCTATTGTTAAGTTCTGAAACTATGTACTAAACCTATGATGCATATTAATGATTATGGGGGCTTGAACCTGTTATGTAATCAAGAGCTTCCAATTTCCATATCCCAAAATGTCCTCTTTCAGTTTCTTATAGTATCGCCATGTGTTTCCTTCATAAACATCTGATGTATAACATTGAATACAGATGGAATGAGTCCACATGATATCATGTGTGTACACGAAGGTAACTTCTTTTCTTTCCAGATTTACGTTGCAGTACTGGGAAACTTAAACCACTTGGGCTATTCTGCACTGCATGTGACTATGAAAACAGAATAAGTACAATTTAAATTAAAAATGGTGGCATATATAATCAGTAATTCTTAAAAGTCATGTCTTACTACATCGATAATAGAAAATCTCATCAAGGGAAGTACGACACGTTATTTGTAATTATCTGTCTATACTCAATTATAAGGTGTACTTACCAATGTCTTTATAAGCATTCTTTGTTCCAAGCATCCAAATGAATCTCTCCTTTTGAATCCTTAAATGGAGCTTTAATTAATCTAATGGCCTTCTTTGATTAGCTGTCGATATGTTAAACAGCAAAATTGCTACTTCTAGATTGCTTAACTGTGAGGTAGGTACACAGCATGAAACCAATTATTTGCCACTCCTACAGATTATGCTGTTACTGCCAATCTGTATATCATTCTCCCCCACTAACCTAACATGACTATTCCTTTCAAAGAGAATTCCTATCAGTATCCACAAGGAAAGTTACATCCTTCATGAATAAATCCACAATTTACACTCACTAATTAAAAACATGATTCTTACAACTCAGAAACTATTTAAATCATTGCAATTAGCTGACGCTTTTGCCCTTATACAACCGTTACACCTAAATCCTAATTTACTAATAAATAATAAACCAGTAAATCTAACAAACTACCCCCTGATAAAAGACTACACAATATGGGATATATACCAAATGGAAAGCCTCTAACACGAGGCAAATGAGACTTGAACTCAAACTTCCTATGAAATATAGCATTATCCTTAACCAACTTCATCATCTTATAAATGCTAAATTCTCACAAATACACACTGACTTACAGAACATAGATTTAGTTAAATTAATACTTGAAAATCTTGCGATTAAAGGGAGAACAATTTCTAGGACTAGAAAATTGTAATGAGTGCAAAACATCAGAATTCTTTGTTATTTTCAAACTATTGGCAAACGAAAAGTCAATCACTGACTGAAGAAAATAAGAAACTAGCCATTGAAAATACAATCAAATTTATTCTTTCAAGAAGCTGTTATATACACAAATTATGGTAAATAACAATCTATATTATACCTTATCTAAATTAAATACATTCAATCCTAACTTTTCGCCCATATGTCCCCATTGTCTGGATCAAACAGGTGATATTTTACATGTCATGTGGAACTGTACTAAGATACACAACTTATGGTGTTCCTTGAAAATAAGATTAGAGAAGATGGGATATGAAAAATCAACCCTTACTTGGGAGACAGCTTTATTGTACATTAATATCAATCAACTCCCAAAAATATTAAAACATGTTTTTATTACGATGTGTGCTCTTATTAAATTCTTTATTACAAAGAATTGGAATGTCATGTCACCAATTACATGAGAAAATTTTAGCAATCTTGCTATCAAATTTATCTCATCTCACAAATTATTTTATTCAAAAACAAAAAACAAATGCTATTATCAAAAATATTGGGGTCACTTGCTAGATATAATTCTTGACAAATAAAATTTGCCTACAAATTGTCATGAAAAGCTAACCTTTAAATAAGAAATGAATGTAGTATAACCAGACTTTCTTGCATCTTCTCCCTTATCTTAGTATATGTGTAACTAGATATTTTCCCTAATCATACAAATAAATGGTTAAATTCCTATTTTTACTTTATATATAGACTATCCCCATTCTAACTATCCCTTATGAGACCAAATGAACATAAGAACTCTCATACTTTACTTGACAATGCAGTGCTTCTTGTGTATATATTGTATATATATATATATATATATATATATATATATATATATATATATATATGTATAATTTTCTCGGAATGAGATTGTTGTCTGTTTTCTTTAGACAGGTATTTGTATTGTTTATTTGTGTTTTTGAGTTACCGTATTGTTGTTATTATTTGAAAAAAGAAAATTGAAATAAAGAGATTTTGGGAAAAAAAATGAATAAATCCACAAATAATTAACTATGAGAGGCTCTCATGTTTAGCTCCGAATCAGAAACTTAATATTTCCCCCATCATGACCTGGAGAGTCCTTAATTTCTTGTACCTACCCCCTGGTATTGAGCTCTGCAGGTTAGGATTTAAAAATGTAGAATCTAAGTCTTAGAAACACATTGCCTGTCACAAGCCAGCATTAAGTCCACTCCTGGTGCAACAGATACTATCTTTCCTTATATCATCAACTTTATTTAAACACGTCTTTAGTTCCTTGGCAGAACCACTCACAAAAATCATTAACAGATCTCTGGCAAACAAGGAAATCCCAGATGAAGAAGAAAAATATTCACTTTCTCCTTTGTTTAAGGAAGGTAGTAAGACCACTGCAGGCAATGGCAGGCCAGAGAGGTAGACGTCAATGGCTGTGAAGGTGATGGGAATGTTCTTGAAATAAAGGCATGAAACATGTCTAAAGAACAACCATTTTTAGAAGCCTAACCAGCATGGCTGCAGTGCCACAAACACCTATGAGTTGAAACTTTTGTGGTTTTGTGACTTGATAATAGCAAAGTTAGATGGCAGAGTGATGAAAGTGCTAAAGGATGTGGTCTCTGTAGACTTCAGTAAGGCATTTGACTGAGTACAACACTAAAGTCTACAAGCAGTAGAACAGAAACAAGCTGGTTAAGGGAATGGTTGTGAGGATGAACTTGCATGTACTACTTAGAAGGGGACTGCAGGGGGGCAAGAGATGTGAGTGGTGATATTCTGCAAGGATCGTTCCTGCAGCCCTGCCTGTTTAACATATTGTTTCCTGATACATCAAAGACATTGATTAAAAGACTGAAAATATTTGCAAATAATACAAAAATCTGGAGTTCTAATCCTAAATACCTGAAAAGGGAGCTAAAAGTCTTTTAGCTCTTCTGAAACTGGGCAGAAAAACAGCAGCTAAAGTTTCCATACAGTTTACTGTAGAGGTGTGTATTTTGTACACAGCATTCTGAAGGTCACATATGAGTTAGGAGATGCTGAGGTGGACAAGAAGGACATAGGACTGACCAAAACAGTAGCTCTGGCCTATCAGGTACAAGAACATCCAACAAAGTGCTGGACTTTCTACCGCTGAGCATCAATACCAGGGACAGCTACCTTACCACTCAGCATCAATACCAGGGATGGCTACCTTACCGCTGAGCATCAATACCAGGGACAGTTACCTTACCACTCAGCATCAATACCAGGGATGGCTACCTTACCACTGAGCATCAATACCAGGGACAGCTACCTTACCACTCAGCATCAATACCAGGGATGGCTACCTTACCGCTGAGCATTAATACCAGGGACAGCTACCTTACCACTCAGCATCAATACCAGGGATGGCTACCTTACCACTGAGCATCAATACCAGGGACAGCTACCTTACCGCTGAGCATCAATACTAGGGACGGCTACCTTACCACTCAGCATCAATACCAGGGATGGCTACCGTACCACTGAGCATCAATACCAGGGATGGCTACCTTACCACTGAGCTTCAATACCAGGGATGGCTACCTTACCACTGAGCATCAATACCAGGGATGGCTACCTTACCGCTGAGCAGCAATACCAGGGATGGCTACCTTATACTCCGGCTCTGTTGCATGCTGATAAAGCCACATATGACCACTGTGTACTGTGTAAGTTCCTTTAAGGAAAAAGATGGATGATTATAAGGGTCATTGGAGGATGGAGAGAAAGTAGTAAGGATAGCAGCTACAGCATCAGGAATTGCTGAACTCACATTCTGCAGATACTATAACAGAAAGAGGCGGGTTATGATATTGGCGCACAAGATGCTGTGTGAGAAAAATGAAGGGGTGGAACTGAGGCACAAAGATAGATGAGGTCAGCAGGGTCATTAGCTGCAGATGGAAAGTATTGACTTTTATCAGGACCTGAGAAAATATTTTCTTTTCTTCACTTAAACATTTGTGGATCCTTACAACATTGTTCCTGAATGGATGCTGGGTTGGTAATCCACATAGGCCTTCAAGAAGAAATAAGAGAGCTGAAATGGGTTGACCAAATCAAGGTGAGAGGAACCACCATTTACATATCTGAAACCCTTAAATGGGTAGGCCAGACAGGCAAACTGTCTTCTATTGCTGCTGCTGCTGTCACTTTATTCCAATAAATAAGTCTTGAAAAATTACATTCTTGGTCAAGAACTGCAGACATCATTTCTCCTAGTTTCACTGGTGCCTTAATTCTAACAAGGAGAATGCCTTTCCCTCATAATGTGTCAGGAAGCATTCTGCTCAGAAGCTGCATTCTGGGAAGAAATAGCCAGGGAATTGTTATGGCTAGGCTTGTATAGGCCTTAGACCGATAGCCTAGTACCAACCTATGAACCAATGTGTGTTTTCCATACTCCCCCACCATCCACCATGTCTCAGTGCCCCAACCCACCCTGTACAGCTGCAGGAAGCAGAGGTAATGGTACCCTTGTAGGGCACCATGCAGTCAGTGCATTCTGGGATGTGTTTTTTGACTGGAATACATACAATCAGCAACACTCCACTCCTGCACTGCATGCAGTGATGTCATTGCAGTTCATGCATCCAGGCTACTGTGTGCACATTGTTTGTTGCTATGGTCCGCTATGGTCAGCCTGCTCTGTTACCTCATGAATGTGTGATGTTTTTGACATCTTGTCTCCATCACAAAGTACTGTGTCACCAATGCGTTTGGTAAGCATGAGCTGGTAGCAATGGCTGTACTGGGTGTACCTCATAAGAAAGCTTTCATGTCAAAACAGAGGCTTAGACACTGGCACTGGACTTAGAGGGATAAAGCCCTAACTATAGCCCAGGCAACCTGGGTTTGATTAGTGGCTTGGGCATCTACGTTGCTGGCAAAGAGGGATACACATGCCCATCTGGGGTGGGGGGGTGCTCGTTGATGATGTTCTCTGAAGGGAAGTGTGGTCCAAATAAGGGAATAACACTCTGAATCAATAAGTGTGGGGATGGGTGTCAGGAAAAGTAGCCAGGTAGGTCATAACAAGCAAAAAAATCACTGGCTGATGGTTGATGGCCAAGATCCCCCCCCCCCCAGATCCCCTTAAGATTTGTGCTAACCCCAGCCTATATTGGAGTTAGTCTGAGAGTTATGGGAAGGCCTGGTAGACCCTGTGATGGATATGTGACATGGGGAAAACCCTGTGATGCACATGGGACACTGGGAAGACCCTGTGATGGATGTGGGACACTGGGGTAGGAGTGCTGTAGGATAAAGGAGAGGCAAAAAAAAACAGAATTAAGGGATTTGGTTAGAGTTTGTGATTCAGACCTTTCTGTAGTCTGTATTTGCATAAAATTATGTGAGGGACATGAAATCCCATCACTGCAGTCTTGTGGAGAGTACAGCATATTGAGGATGAAGCCTAAACGAATCTACATGAATATATTTACCAGAAAGAAACTCAGGAATTGTCATAAGCTGAATCATACAGCTTATCAGGAAAAAAAAAGATAGAAACAGCTTTTGTAAACTATAGGAGGAACGGAGGTGCTTGGATGGATTTGATGCCTACTTTATCTCAAAAATGTGAAGTTTTGCCATTGAGGAAAAGCAAGAAATAACCTAGCAAATATTATAAACCTTATTTGCCTGATACAGAGAGAGTTATCATTTAAATATGTGCCTTTGTTACAGTTGTGGAATAAAATCCTTTCATTACAGTAAGGGGTTGGCGGCTTTGTGACCTTTATATTTTGGTTAGAGACATATAAGAAGTCACCTGGCAAAGGATGACAAGTGGCGACAATTGACTTTTGGTGAAATATAGCCCCCCAGTGGTGTGAACATTTGCTATAGATGATGGTCCTTGTTGATGTGACACCACAACCCCAAGAACAAAATGGTTAAAAGGGGTGATGTCTATGCTGATAAGAGGTTAATTACATTTATATTCTCTGGGACAACTAGAATATAATACTTTAGGTGATTCAGACGCAAAGTGTACAGGACTAGGAAAGGAATAAGTAATAGGAGAATGTCTTAAGTTATAAAGTAGTTAGAGAATGTGATTTATTACCAGATTTTCTTAAACATAGTAGAACTTGCAGATGTTTAGAGTAGAGAAAATATCTGCACATTCAATAGAAAGCTTAGGGTGAATATTGAACTAACTTATGGCCTGTCACCTCATGCCCTAAAAACATGACAGTTCACTGACAATTTACTCTATAATTAGTCTGCTTATTCAAAAACAGCAGTATATATTTGCAACTACATAGTTCAGGATTCTTTTCAAGTTTTGTAACTTCGGAAGTCAGTTCATAAGTGAGTAAAAATAATGTTATAAATGGATGTGCTGAACATGTACTTAGCTGCACCCTGCTCTATCCCATACCTCAGAGATAATCAGAGACAAAAGAGTAATGCAATGAATCAAGCATCCTTTCGCATATTTATATTTTCTTCATATTATTATGACAACAAAAATGATACAGTTTCTTATTGCCTTCACCGAGTCTGTGTAATCTATCCCATGCTTTAATAAAACATTTCATAAGTTTGCCTCAACCTACTTGCCCTTACTTTTCGCAGTTAGAATGTAAATGGTCCAGACTGCTGTTTTTCTTCATCTGTATTTCCCAAGCCCTTTTTAGATGGCTCTTTCCTGGAATCACTTCTATGTCTAGAAAGATACGTGTTTTAATGATATTGTATAAATATTTAACCACCTGCTGTTAGAACAGCTGCAGCTAATGCCTTGCAAATTGTAGCCCAGGAGTCTTGTAAATAGGATACAAGTTGTTTTCTTGTGTAAGTGTGCTGGCGGTGTTATGTTATTCTCTTTCTGACTATCAACTGAAAAGATTTCCATCACTGAAAAGGAATTGTTTGCATTATTTGTGTATTCTCCTCAGGAGCATTCTTATGGAAATTTTTTACAGGCACTGTGCAAGCATCCCTAAGCCCTGACAATATGTATAACAACTAATGATAATCCTCTACATATTTAATGTTGCTTTCCAGAAATTCAGTGGTGAGCAATAACCATCCCCCTAGCTTTACTTCTGTTTACATTAGGTTGACTAATTGGGCTGCACAGCCTAGATGTTCAGGCATTACCTGAAACTATTAATATTACAGTTTTATAAAAGAGACAGTGTAGTTTCACACAAGACCTCAAATATGGATAGGACAGTAGGCACATTACCCACATTAAAATAAAAAAAAAAATGAATTGTTTACTTAATAAAAAGTAAAATGTACATAAAAAAATTAAACTGCATATTGCAAACAGTACTGCTCAGGCCAGTATCAAATAACAATATACTACATGCCAGCATTTCATAATACACTCACATTTTCAGCCATTTATCATTGACAAAAAGAAGTGCAGCTTTCTAGTGAGTGAGAGCGTGTACCCTTCCATGTCCAATATTTGCACCTTTATTATGAAAGTGATTTCTCAGAAACAAAAAGTAAGAAGCCCAAAGTTGCTTTATGCCCTCGAGTCTCTCAAAAACAGGTACTGTCATTGTCCATGTTTGTGAGAATGACTTGAGACATACCTCTCTGAACCATATGAAGAGAGACATGACAGAGCTCTTGGATTATGTGTTTCAGGGAGGTATGTTCCTTGCCTTGAGCAACATTTTACCTTCACCTAGGATTATGCCCCACTACAAACAGAAAATGATTGACTTCAATAATTAGCTTCATTTCTGGTGTCATACTAAGGGGATACAGTATCTGTCAGCCTGGGATGACATGATCGACAGACCTCGATGCTTTGCCCGAGATGGTCATCTGTCACCCCTGGGATTTTGGCTACTGGCTAAGGGTCTTCCCACCCACTTTTCAGGCAGTGTCTCAAGGACAAAATTCATGAAGTAAAAACTCCAGCATAAAACGTGAAGGTTATGCTGCTAAATGCTAGGAGTCTTAACATGAAACTGCACTCACTGAAAGCAGTCCTCACCTTGGAAGACTTAGACATTTGTGCTGTCACTGAGATCTGGTTCAAGGCTGTGGAGAGCACCCCAGACATACTGGGCTACAGCTCCTTTCACATGTTCAGACCATAAACAGACGGTGTGAAAACTAAAGGAGACAGTGTACCAATATTAATTAAAGATAAATACGCCTCCAGATTGGTTAAACAGTATGATTCCCTGGAGATACTTCAGTTGCAATTAACTGTTGGTAGGGCACCTACTCAAGTCATTGCTAGCTACAGGACTCCTTCCATGAATCAGGGCACCCACTTTGCCTATTTGGATATACTTGAGTCTATCAAGATACAGCCGAACCCCATAGGTTTGGGCAATTTTTACTACCTATCCATCGACAGGGTAAATTACTAGCACTCAAACTCACTTGCCCAAAGGTTCCTCAACTTTGTTAACTCCAATGCCCTGGACCAGCTAGTTGACACCTCCACAAGGGGTGCCAACATCCAGGATCTGGTGCTTACTAATATGGGGAACCACTGTAGCACCCCCATTGTGAGGTCTTCCCTAGTGAGATCTGACTACAAATCATTGTTATTCAAAGTAACTAGTACAAGTAACCCATACCCAGCAACAACTAAACTAAAAAAACCTCTTAAAAGCAGATTATAACCACTTAGAGGATGGTATAAATAGCTTTACTGCACCTCTCCCCTCAGATGGAACTGACAGCTACACTGTGTTCTACACCAATGCTTTATACAGACACCTGTATAACTCCATTGACTCAGCCATAACTGATAGGTCCAAAACAAGTTCCTCAAAGAAGAGCAAACTTGTCTGGTGGACAACTGCCATTAAAGTGCTTTACAATATGAGGAAGAAATTGCTAAGAGTAAGAGACAGCAAGGCCTAAACTGGCAACACTCCCTCCTCAGCTTAAACAAGCAAATAAGACTTCTTGTAAAGTCCTCCAAAGATAACTATGAATCCAAATTAGCTTCCTCAATTAAGGACAATCATAAGGCTTCTTTAGTTACATCCATAATGTGAAAGGAAAGGTCCAGATCTGCACAGAACTGGTAGATAATGATACCGCCTGTACTGAGTACTGAGCCTGTGGACACAGCTAACCCATTATCTGACAGGATCTGTGAAAACCTCACCCCCTGTCCGTTCCACAAGTACCCCATGACATCCCTACCACCTGTTCTATACCTTGTATCTCTAAAGAGCAGGTCAAAAATGCCCTCTCTAAGACCAAAAACGCAGCATCTATGGGACTTGATAACATCCCAGGTCACATCCTACATGGGCTCAAACAAGAATTAGCAACACCATTGGGTACTCTTTTCAGTCATAGTCTAAGCTATGGCTTTGTCCCAGCTGAATGGAAGATGGCCACCATTATTCCCTTGCAAAAAGGTGGTGCTTCCACTGACCCTGAGAACTATAGACCTATTAGCCTGACTAGCTTTATCTGCAAGGCCATGGAATGAATCATCATGGCCCTTATCAACAAAGATATTGGTACCCACCAAACACTTGACCCTACTCAGTTTAGATTTGTTAAAGGAAGCTCATGCCAGTTAAACTTAGTGGACTTCTTCAAGACAATCACCAAGGTCCTAGACAAGGGGAAATCTGTGCATACAGCCTACCCAGACTTAGCCAAGGCTTTAGACACTATCCCCCACTCAGGCATCATTGACAAACTCACCAGCTAGGTATCAAACCTTATATCATTAGATGGATCACTAACTGTCTCAATGATAGACCCCATAAAGTCAAAATAGAGGAAGCCACCTCCAACAGCAGACCTGTAACCAGTGGTGTTCCACAGGGATCTGTCCTGGGGCCTCTACTGTTTGGAATCTATTTCTCCAAAGTATCAGCTAAAACTAAAGGTCTCTGGCTGACAACGTTTGCTGATGATTGCAAACTGGGAGCAGTCATAGAATCTCCAAATTATATCAACATCCTACAAGAGGGTATTACACAAACAAATGACTGGTGCCAAAGTCATGGCCTTAAACTCAATGCAAAAAATGTATTATCATCCCTTTAGGTAAGTGCAGTGCAGTGCATCCAGAGAAAAAGAAGTTATAACCTCTCTGTACTCTTTCCTAATCAGACCAATAATGGAGTACAGTGCCCCTTTTGGTATGTACCTTTCCATGCACATGCAGCAATTGGAGAGACCACAAAGGTTTCTCACAAGGAAAATTCAAGGTCTTCAGAATCTGTCCTATGTGGATCGTGTGAAATCACTGTCACTTTATTCTGTTTCATACAGATTATTCAGAAGAGATCTATGCCTTGCATATAAGGCAATCGATGACCCTGCTTTATTGGAAATGCTGCATATCCGCAAGTCAAATGGTACACTGGTTAC
>NC_056746.1:1392834298-1392836798 GCF_019279795.1 Protopterus annectens
CAAGCCCTGGTACTATGGTAAGAGGATCAAGATATTGATCATAGTCGTCATAATGTTCCTCATTCTTGTGTGTCACCCCCCAATGTTTTGTCAGTCATATCAATCACTAATGTCCTTCCCTGGTTGCTGATATATCCATTGTCACCCCCCTACATTGTTTCAGTACATACTTGTTGGTTATTATATGTGTTTCACGTTTGTGTGCCCCTGATTCCATACAGCTACTCTCTGTTTATTGTCTTTCCCTGAAACCCTTCCCATCTACCCTTCTTGAAACAAAAAAGGGTACCTATCCCACCAAACATATACCCTTCCTCTCTTTCCTCTCTTCCACATTCACCTTCCTTGTGCTCTGCCACTTGCTCTGTTTTCCTACACACCCATTTCCCCCACATTTAAATAAATAAAACATTACATAAACATTGGTGGAAGCCCCTTATGGTGACATCTAACTGATCTCATGGACAGAATGTGCACACACACACTTCAGACAATATATTCTGATTGCTCACTACTTGTCTTTTATGTATACCTGACTGTAATTGCAGAAGTCACTCTCTCATCTCTGAGTATGCCTTTCCTGGGGATGGATTCTTTACAGTTTTTATTAGTGAATCCAAACCACCTCTGTACCATTACATTGACGTTGTCTCAGTTACAAAACATCTTAACTTACAGATACTGGCAAATGTACTGTTTTATATGCCATCACTGACAGTTGAAAGCCCTTGCTCCATGCTGGCACCCCACCATACAAACTCATATATCGACCGACACACACACACACACACACACACACACACACACACACACACACACACACACACACACACACACACACACACACACACACACACACACACACACACACACACACACACACACACACACACACACACACACACACACACACACACACACACACACATACACACACAAACGTATAAAGACACAGAAGGAATTTAGTAAGTAATACCTGTTCATTTCCAAGCAGAAAAAAGAACCATCCATGTTTTTACTTTATTGGGCTTCGCACCAGATCTCCCCTATAAAGGCACCTTTAATCTGACTGAATAAATCATGTGATAACTGAATCCAACACTGCCTGTTTTGATGACCAGACAAATTTAGTCATTCTTGTTGCTGTTTTTCCTAATACAAATTAAAACTCTCCTCAGATAAATGCTTATTTTAGTTAGTTGCATATTTCCAAGTCTTAGACACTCAATGCCTTATTTGTTACCTTCTAACATCACTTGCTTATATTACTTCTTCTGACATAACCACCCCCAGATACATTTCATTTCTGTTGTTAACATTATTTATTTATACAATTTGTTAAGTGGGGCAGAGCAGTGATCCTATTGGACCAATTTCACTCTCAGCCCAGCCCAGCATTATTTCACTGCAGTTTGCTTCGTAATGGATATTGTTTGTCAAGAGCAGCATTATTTTGTATTGCCTTCCTTTAAGTTCCCATCTTTCTGAACTTTCTTGGGTTCTGCCAGCTCTATTCACATCCCCTCTTTATCTCTAGAAAAATCCAGAGTGCTCCAAGTAAAAATGCATACGCAGTAAATTGATAACTGATATTACTTTGGACTACAACACTTACGTTTGGGTACCTCTTGAAATTCCAAAGAACATAACTGTAACCCCTGGAATAGCAGAACTGCAAATGTTAATAATGGGAATATATATATATTAGTGCATCCCAATATTTCTGATTTTGGCTCATATTTTGCCACTGTCTCATAAAATATTTGATTTTCTGGTAAATCGGTCAGTATTTTCGTCTATGATAACAGACATTAGTGTTGTACTTTCTGTCTTTTAGGAAAATGCATGATGATGCAAAAAAAAGATTTTGTATTAACTTTATTAAGTGAATTTAATTCACTTTAAAAGGTTAATATAAAAACAATGTTTTGCATCAACATGCGTCTTCTGAAAGATGTTCTAGAATTTTGTTGCAAGAAGCTGAGAGATTTGTAGAAAGCTCGATGCAAATTGGAAGAGCAGAGATGAAAGGAAGCTGAAGAAATATGCGAAAAATAAAATGAGTTGCTCTCCTTCTCTGATACATGTCTGCAGATAAAACTACCTTCCTAGAGAAGTCAAAGTAAGAGTTAAAGAATGCGCTACAAGAGGAATAAGCAGTACAAGGCATGCACTCGCTCATTCAGGAGTGATACACCAGTGAGGGATGGCTGTGCTTTTATGGCCTTATTTCCTAAAATACATTGCTGGCAATTTAAACACATCTGAATGCAATTCCTCTGACTTGGCTTGGGAACTGTATCACAGTCAAACAAACATCTTGCTGTTTTATGCCTTCTGTTAACAGTTGCTTGGTAATGGAAGAAAAGAGACTCAATTTTCTTATATTACAGCTACTGCGGATGGGAAACCTATCAATAAAATAACAGCCATATAAGTGAAAAATCATTTGCTTCCCACTGAAAACAATCACCATGTTCTTGTGTTTGAATGGTAATAT
>NC_056746.1:1392839298-1393034298 GCF_019279795.1 Protopterus annectens
GCCCATAAAATGGAATCCTGAGAAGAGCGAAAGCTCAGAAGCATGAAATTCAAAACCTCAAATACCAGAGGTTTTGAATTTTGTGCTTCTGAGATTTTGCTGTGGTTATGGAATTTAGGTAAGTGTGTGTGTGTTAAGGGTTTTGGGGCTGTGGTGAGTGTCAGTGTGTTTTTTTGCTGTTATGTGTGTGTGAGGAGAATGTAGCTTGTGTGGTGGTGTTTTGTGTGTGTTTGTATGTAGTGCGACCTCGGAGTGAGAATATTTAAGTAGGGGGTGTGAGGGAGCCTCCTTGCTTTTATGTAGTAGAGAGCTTGTGTTTGTGTGTGGGGAGGAAGGTGTGTGTGTGTGCGGAGTAGAAGCACAAAATTCAAAATCTCCAGTGTGCGAGATTTTGAATTTTGCAGCTCCGTGTTTTTGTGGTTTTAAATTTTTGACTTTATAGCTTCGAAATACTGAATTTTGACATTTCAGTATTTTGAGGGATATAAAGTGAATCCATATTTTTATAAATTTATTTTTATATACATTTTTCACACTAGTTAAGAATGGCATATATCAATAGCAATTATAATTACTCATTTAAGAATATATATTTAGATTTTAAAGTGTAGGTTCGTGTTCCTTTAAATGGAAAGCTTAATGTCATGTGACTACTTGAGGAGGAATATTTAAATATGAAGGAAGTTTTGTTGTATATCTGATGAAGTTCAATTATATTGTTGGACAAAAAGCGCTTTATTAAAACTTGGATTTATTTCTAGTTTTGGAAGTTGCCTTATTTCTTTTCCTTTTTGGACTTGTAGATTAAGGAATATACTTTACTTTACATGGAGTGGAAAATGATTCCTGAGAAGTGATATTCCTTGCAAGACATATCTATCCCTCCAACATGTTCTATTTAAGTTACAAAAGAGATTGTGACATCCTGAGTAGGTGTTTCTGCTGCTATTGGACTTGCAGATGTGTTGTAGACCTGGAGGAATGAGGTTGTTAGAGGGTCTATAATCAAGGCAAAATTGATCCTCAGTAACCTGTAAGATACCGATAAAAGGGCCAGGGCTTTGAGACAATCAGTGTAAGCTTTTCTGATGTAGGCCTTTAGTTTTCTTACTGAGAAAACATCATGGTCACAAATGTTGTGCCAGGTGTTTGGACAGGTACATACTATTATCAGGTAAGAGCCTGGTGAGTACAGTATACAATAGACTAATCAGTTTCCTACACCTGCATGTCAAAGCCTTACTAATAAGTTGTGCAATGAAAAATGATTCTTGGTGATTGACGGACAGATCATTGTCTACATGGATTCTCAGATCCCTCTCTACTGGGTCAATTTTCAGGGGTATGTTGTCAATGTAATACTTGCACGGGACATAATGGTTGCCCAAGGTATAGGTATGGTATACATTTTCTGTTTAGTTTAGGCCATGGCTTTGACACCAACTATTTGTTTGGAAAGGATCTCAGTATCTTTTGGGGAATTTATGATGGCACCAGATTTATAGTTATCTGCAAATTTTGTCATCCATAAGACCTTAGATTTGACACACAAGAAGTGAGTGACAACGAGGAGAGGTCCAAGGACCAAGTCCTGGGGTACACCACATATGACGAGTCATTTGGAGGAGGTAGGTCAACCCACCCTAACTTCCTGCATTCTATTTGTGAGCTAGTTTGCTGTCCTACAAGTGACACAGGGATTTACTTTTATCTGGATGAACTTGTTAATTATTTCTGAGTGGTCGATGGTGTCAAATGCCTTTGTGAAGTCTAGATATGTGATGCATACAGAGTTGTCCCTCCTTTGCTAACACACTATCTGTTCATAGTAGCAACAATCTCGGATATAACAGAATACACCTTACCTTAGCTATCTGTGATCCTTTCGCAGACCCATTCCAACAGCATGGAAAGCTCCCTCTGCCAACTAACAAATGATGTTCCTTTTCGAAGGAAAACTAAAACATTCTCTAATTCAGGAATAAAACTGTTTCAGAGAAGTGGTTAATATTATTTTTGTATTCCAACTCATCATTGTTGATTTTCTATTTGGTTAACCCTTTGCTCTGACACATCATGGCAATTCCAAATGATTTTTCCTCTATTTTACTTTAATTATCTATGTTATATGTTTGTATTTATATATTCCGCTATGCTTATTCTAGTATATTACTTTCCTCTGTACATATTGTTAGTAATCTTAATAGCTTTTATTTTGTTTAATACCCATTTAGTTACCACAATTTTTCAGGTTTATCTTGATTATTATGCATTTAAAATTTTATGCTTGCAACTGCTTGTCTCAGCCTTGCAACCGAGAAAGTGATTGAAATGGGTTGTCTACCACTGCACCCACCTGGTTAACAAACCAAATGATAGACAGATATCTAGACAGACAGATAGATAGTGACAGATAGATAGATAGATAGATAGATAGATAGATAGATAGATAGATAGATAGAGATAGACAGAGAGAGAGAGAGAGAGAGAGAGAGATAGACAGAGAGCGATAGACAGTGAGAGAGAGTGATAGATAGATAGATAGATAAATAGATAGATAGATAGATAGATAGATAGATAGATAGATAGACGGATAGATAGATAGATAGATAGATAGATAGATAGATAGATAGACAGATGGATAGAGAGATAGATGGATAGATGGATGGATAGATAGATAGAGAGATTTAGACAGATAGATTTAGATAGATAGATAGATTTAGATAGAAAGATTTAGATAGATGCATAGATAGATAGATAGATAGATTTAGATACATAGATAGATAGATAGATAGATAGATAGATAGATAGATAGATAGACAGACAGCTGGTCACTGTATACTGTTATCATCACTTTCCTCAATGCACAGTTTGTCATTATAGATAATATGTCAGAGAGTGCTAACTCTAACCTTTTCCTCTGGCATTTCTCTGCACCCCCACCCCCACCCTGCTTATTATTTAGAGATGTGCCAGTACCAATTTACAAAAATGTATGTAGTTGTGAATCTTGTCTCCCTCAACTTTTCAATTAGTTCATCTACTCTATACATTGGATAGCTGTCACATTTTGAAATGATGTTCAGTTTGCCAGAATTATTATAGAAAATTACTGTTCCATCAGGCTTTGTGACTAACATTGTGAGAACTAATCACTCACTTTTTGAATTATTTGTTATTTTTATCTTAAGCATTTTTTCTACTTTGTCTTGCATAGCTTTTCTCAGAGACCCTGCTATTCTGTGAGGTTCTAAATTTACATTTTCTCCTGGAATGAAATCCTTATAGTGTTGAATCAGGTATGCTTGCCAGGTAGTTCTGAAAGCTCCTTATCTCATGTTCATAGGTAAATACTAGGCTAACAGTTTCCAGGCTATTATAAGACAAGCTAATAAGAAGAAGTAAAGACCTTAACCAATAAGCCAACCCCTTTCACATAAATATCTCATACTCTTTTTTCATTTAGTGCCATGGGATCTTACACAGCTGTCTGACCTATCAGGTAGATTGCATCTCTGTTTAGTGTCTCATCTGAAGAATGATGCACTTAGAACTGCAGCACTTCCCTTATACTGAAATGCATTGTTGGTTTCCTGGTATGGGTATAGAACCTACAGCCATCTAACTTTACAATACCAAAGACAATTGCATTACCTGCAGGACCTCTGAAGTAGGTGAAGGCTGCCAGCCTAGCCAGATAGTATTTTGTAGATAATTCTGTCATTTGTAAATATTAATATAAGCCACAGATTGTTCTCTTAAATGGGAAAAAATGTTGTTAAATGTGGAACTGCAAAAATGTGACAACAGTGCACTCTGCTGTAACAAAGCTAATAAGTACATTTTTTGATGTCAAAACTTGAAGCCGATATGTCTGGATGAAGGAATTCTGGCTATTGTCTTGAGACCAGAGTTAATTGTTAGAATTTGCATGTATAAATTATTTTATTGCTCTGGCTTCCTGACCAGCTGCAAGATCAAGGGCTATTAACCTCTGAGAATCTGTTAGCCTGGGAACCAGAAAGAAATGATGTAATCTGAAATGAATCAGTGGTACTGTGTTAACAATTTAAGGACAGAAAGAATGAGAGCATTAGAATATTTGTCTTGAGAACATCTAACATCACCAGCACTGCCTGTATCTATATGTAAGTAGGATCTTAGACTTTAGTGTTTCTCTCAGATATAGCTAGGAGATAGGAAGGTTAGACTAGTTTGTTTTTCTGTGATGTCATAACTTTTCTACTGTGTTATTTTAAACATTTCTCTGTGATCTCTGAACTCTTGACTAGCACTGTGTAATAAGAATTTTTCTTTTGTGTTTTTATTATTTATTATTAAATATTTTAAACCTTTCGGCTGTGGTTGTTTTGTGTAGATATAATTTAAGTTCTAAGAGTACATTGCATGTATATAGTGATATTGTACCAAGTCACTCCAAATAAGCTTTGCTGTTCAGTCACACTTACCATGTGGATAATAATAGTGCACAGTAATAATTGGATACCCTTTAATAAGGGCCTTTGACTAGCTGATAAATATTAGCTGGGTGGTGGCAGTGATTTCTACCGTATAGTCTGGGTAAAAGGGGCACAGCTGGAGAACCTGTGCCAGTCTTCCCCAGGAGTGTCTGTGTGGTTGTATAAAGTCTTATCTCAAAGTGTGTGTGTATCAGCTACTTGGGCAAGGACATGAAGCACTGGTTGGACAGAGAGGGCACTGGAGGTTTTAGCTTGCCCACTAGGCTGATATCTGGACCCTATAGCTGTGTCGGTGGGGAGTCTTATTGGGGACCTGGAGAGAAGGGGAGAAACCAGCCCCAGAATGACTGTGATCTCTGTGTGGTCTTGAGGGAAATTGTACTTTACTGTGTGTGTATTTATTATCCTTTCCCTATATGGACACCCCCGCTGGTGTTAGTTCTGAGGATTGAGGCTCCTTGATTGCTGGGCCAGTGCACGGGCATCAGAAGACCACTGACCTGTTTCTGTGGATTGGATAGTGTATCTTCCTCCTGCACCCTTGGGTCCCCTGCACTGTAGGCACAGAGGCCATCTTTGTCTGTCTACCAATAACATCGATTTCTGCCATTCTGCTAACTATAGAGATCTGCACTTATTTTGACAGCTTTAGAACACTGATATAATGTATATGTTCTGATCTTCTCACACCAGCCAGTCTAACCCTGCAGTTTACATCATTTAATTTTTTCATTATTTCAAATAGACCCTGCCATTTAGCCAAATACTAATTTCCTGAAGAGGAGACCAAAGCTAATTCCTGACCTCCAACTTTGAATTCCTTGGTCTTTATGTGTCTTTTATTCACTCCTTGTTATGTAGCCTGGGGTCTTTCCATGTATTCCATAAGATGTGCTTCACCACTTTCAGCCTATGATGTAAATTGGTATGGTGTTCTATGACATATTTAAATGGGGTCTTCTCTTCTTCCCAAGTTCCTCTACTAGTATCTAACAGTCTGTGGGGGTGCCTGCTATATAGTAATTCAAAGGAAGTGGAACACAGTCAAAGCTTGGGATACTTTTTCACTGGCAAACAGAACACACAGAATTAATTGGTCACAGTTTTTGCTATCTTCCTCATTAACTTTTTTCAACACACATGCTAATATTTGGCTAATAAATTTCACTAATCAAACTGTTTGAGGATGATACACTGAAGCTTTTAATTGCTTGACCTTAAAACATTGGCATAGTTGGTATAACTGGAGTTTTACTACAAAAACATAGAACTATAAGGGAAAGGAAGTGAAGAAATCAAATATGATCATGTAAGCATCAGATAGAGAAAACAATAAAAAAGTAAGACAAGAAGTGTCACTGTTAGAAAAATATAGAAGAGGGAACAGATCAACAAATGTACTTAGAAAGATAGACATGATAAAAGCAATGTGCAATATCAGAACAGACACGGATCTATTGTACACTATTGCAAATAATAAACTAAAATATCAGCACATGCAGTACAAAATAAGCAATTCCCTGATGACTCAAAATGTTTTATAGAGAATTGGAAAACAAAGCATAAAGAATAGAAACACCACCAAAAAAGAAATAGACACATTTTGGAGAAATATCTATGAAGACCATGTGGAACTTAACAAACATGTTGAATGGATAGAAGAAGTAAAAGAAACAGTTAAGAAGTTTAAATGTACTGGGTATGAAATGGGATGAAGTAACAGCCAGAAAGATTGAAACAAAATTAAGAAAAGCTCCTGATTGGCAAACCTCATGCCCAGATGTAGTACCTAACTTCTGGTTAAAAGTATTAACATCCTAACATGTAGATTTAGCTCTTCTGAGTAACAGCTACTTATATGCACATCCTGAATAGACACTAAGCTGTTTAACAACAGGAAAAATGATACTCCACTTTAAGGGTGACCCTGCATGCTACCCTAAAACCTCTAGAGCAATAGCTTGCCTTCCTACAATGTATAAACTATATTCTGGAAATGGTGCTGACAGAGTTAATAGTCATTTAGAGAAAAAAACAACAATGGCAATAGAACAAAAGGGTAACAAAAGAAAGTCATGTGGAACAAAGGATCATTTACTGTTAAATAAAGTCATAATGGAGAAATGGAAAAAGGGGAAAAATCTAAGTTTGGTATAGATAGACTACAAAAAAAAAATCACAGCATTCCACGTTCATGAGTAAAGAACTGCTTGATCAATTACATTACAGTGACCATGAAACAGGGGCAAACCACTTTACAGCTAAGCCATGATAAAGGACAAATTATTATCCCAGGGATAAAAATTCAAAGGGGATATTCCAGGGTGACATTGTCACTACTGCTCTTTTGTCTTGCCCTTAACCCATTAAGCTTTCTACTTAACAGATTAGTTTATGGTTACAGTTTGTCTCCCAGAAAATATCAAAGTGTAAAGTATTCTTATCTTTTTGTGGCTATTTTAAAACTGTCTAGTTCATCAGATGAGGAGCTGAAAGCACAACTGCAAGTGGTCAAAATTTTCTCATATGATAAAAATGTCATTTGGTCTTGATAAACATGCAAAAGCAACATTTAAAGCAGGAGAGCTGCAGCACCAAGGAAAGATTAGTCTGGGACAGGAATGTGATATAAAGGAACTTGAGCAGGAGGGAGTGCATAAATATTTCGGAATTGATGAAGGATCAACAATAAAACATGAACAAATGTGAACAAAGCTCAAAATAGGAATATTTTATAAGGCAAAATACTGAAAAGAGCTTTGACATCTAGGAACAAAAAAGCCCAAACTATAAACCAGTTTGCTGTTTCTGTGCTTACAGTTTTGGGGTGACTGAATGGTCCCAACATGTATTGGATCAGCTGGATGGGAAAACAAGAAAAAAGTACCTCACAGGAAGGATCCTTGGCCTTAAACACATGTCGTACATGGACATACTCAAGAAACTTCAGCTCTCCTTATTCTCTTATCGTCTACTCAGAGGTGATCTCTGCTTGACTTACAAAGCCATGTCCGACCCAGCCCTTCTTGAAATGCAACACCTAAAGAAATACCAATCTCCCCACACCACATGCTCCAGAGACCTCAACCTCATTACCACAATTAACAGAACATGCTGGAGGGACAAGTTCATCTCCCAAAGACTGCCCATACTCTGGAATAAGCTTCCCATTCATGTCAAGCAGAGCACCATACTGGCCCTCTTCAATAGAAATCTCAACAAGTGGATGGGTAACAGAAAGTTCACGCCAGGGATCACTCCAATTGCCATACTGGATAGAGGCACTGTGAACTAACATCGGGTGGCACGGTGCCAGAGCAATTTTTTTGGACTAGGCTTGTAAAGGCTCCAGGGCCATTAGCCTAGTACACACCTATGAACCTATGAAATGTTTCACACTTATCAAATGATATATAAAAATCAGTCTATACCAAAATGACATATTCCTCATTCTGTGTGAGGTATGGGCCTCCTCTAAATTGATTACATGTATAGATCTGCAATTGTAGGAATGCATAATGCATACATATCTGCCGACTTCACCAGATCTAAACGTAGTGAATGTTTTAAAACATGAGGAGAACAAGTCTAAGGTGACTTCCCTGCTTAGTTTAGCAGAAGTATATTGTTGTCCAATAGGTATGGAAATCAAACCAGAAGTAGACAAAAGTCAGGCAGCAATTGAATGTGCCCAAAAACAAAAGAAATAATATAAGGAGAAGGATCAGATGAGAAGGCAAGAAACGTAGAAAATGCATAAGCATAGTTACAAGTATAGGAAACTTCTGGAATATCTTCATGTCAATCAAGATTTGATGCAGGAAGAGAAGGGTAAGGTGGGGTAAATTTAAACCAAAAGATGAAAGGTTAATATTGGTAGCCAAGGATAGTAGACTACATACACATTGGTTTACAAAGTCTGTTGAACATGTGGAAAAAACAGACAAATGTAGGTTCTGTAAAATAAAACTGGAAACATTTTCATATCTTCTTTTTGGGTGTGATACACTAATGGCACAGGGCCTGTACATTGAAAGGCATAATAATGTGCCAAGACTCTTTCACTGGGGATTATGCAAATATTATAATATTGAAGTAGCTGAAAAACATTGGAAACAAGAGCCACAAAGCATTATAGAAAATAAAGAAGTTTATATCACATAGTATCACCCATTACCAACAGTTCAAAAATAGATGTGGGAAACCAGAAAAGAAGAGAAAGGTAGTATTAATCATCATTAATCATTGAAATTGCTACATCTGGTGACCAGTGATTACAGTGTCTTCCATAAAGAGAGAGACATAAAGTCATAAATTACCAGTATTTGCAGGCAGAAATGAGGGTGATGTGAAGAAGGATACCCAGACAGTTCCAATAGCAGTAGGAGCAATGGGTCCCACAAAAAAAGAATTTATAGTCATATTTAGATGTGTTATCAATCCACGGAACTCTGTACAACTGCTGTGTCTTTGGAATACGACTGCCACTTCTTTAGAATAGGCTACCAATTCATGTGAAACAGAGCACCTCTGACACTGTTCAAGAGGGACCTGGACGAGTGGATGGGCCACAGTAAATTCTTACCGGGGATAGTGCTTGCAACCCTTCTGGACATGGACAGTCATTACAAAAGCAGTCTTGGGTATTGACTATCATTTCTATGGTATTACATTGGGATGAAACTCCTAGGCTTGAAATGACCTCTGGGTCGATAGCCTAGTAATCTCCTATGATCCTATGATCCTATGATCCCATGAAATGCATAAGGAGTCAGTTCTGAGCACATTGCAGGTGCTGCAAAGAGCACTTTACCTAACATCAATGACTGAAACAATACTAATTTCATGGACTTTACTCATACCATGACTTAGGAATGTGGTTAATTCCTGCCATGGTATTACAAACCAAAAAGATGTGGAGAAATTAAACCCGAGGGAGTTTCCTAGTAAATGAGTATTTCCTTAGGTATCCATATTCTGGAAAAGAAGAAGATTAATTCCATAAGCATAGCTTTGGCATTAGCCTCACAGAGTGGGATAACCTCAGGGACTAAGTTGCATAGTCCATAATAAACAACATGTATTGAAACCCACTGCTGGATTTTACTAATGGCCCACCTGTATCCAGAACAATGCATTCAGATGGCACCTCTGTGACAGACATTGCAATCAAAGGATTGTTAAATCCTGAGTGAAGGGTTGCCTTATAGAATTCAGGCCATCACTCATAACATTTTTCAACTTCTTTCACTATCCCTGGCCAATAAAACCTTGCTAGGATCCATCCATTCCTATGTTTCTTTCTACAGTATGACTATGTGTTATCCTCATCTCTAGGTTTCTGAAAGGTCTGGATGTGTATAGCTGATGTATTATTTCCTTTCTGCCTTTTCTTAATCTGTACAATAAATCACTTTGTAACTCAAATTAAGAGTTAGAAGTGGAAACATTTTGTTCAGCTGCTTCCCCTACAACTCTAGCTATATTTCCCCTTGGTCTGATTAACATGCCATCCTCCCATTTTGTCTTTTTAAAGTTTATCTGACTTTCCTGGAGGTCAGCCAACTCTTGAGTTTCTACAGGGTCACCGTTTCATGAGATTGAAGGTATTACCTCCTCTTATAACAATACAGGCACTACAGCCTTAGGGTGTGTGAGTGTCTGTGTGCCTGTTTTATTAGTGTCAAGGCAAGCTTACAGGTATTTTTTTCAATTGTTCTGCCAAGCATGCATAGCAAATGCCAAACATGTTTATATTGATGTGTGTGCGTGTGTGTGTGTGTGTGTGTGTGTGCATGTAGATAAATAGATATACATGCATGCATATATAAATGTGGTACAAGAGAAACTAACATGTAATCTATTTTAAAATATTTTACTAAGAGCAATAAAAACTCTCTCTTTTCCAAATTAAGTGCCCTATACATTTACATGTATTTGTAGATCTTTAAAAAGACAAGCAATTGTATTCCAATAGCAGATGCATACAGATTTTTTGCTCAATCCATACACGGACGCACACACGCACGCACGCACGCACGCACACACACACACACACACACACACACACACACACACACACACACACACACACACACACACAAAACACTAAAGCTGTCACCATACTTAACGCTTACTCTTACTTTAGACTGTGAACACACGCACAAAAACAGTCCCACCCCCAGCATCAACCCACGTGTCTGCATGTCAGCATTCCAAACTGTCAATATTATGAATGGCAACCATATATATATATATATATATATATATATATATATATATATATATAGATATATATATAGATATGTATGTATATAAAAGGAAAGCACTCATTTTGAGCAAAAATAGTTTAAAAATTAAATACAGGTAACTATTTTCATCACACAGAGTACAATGATTTCTTAAGCCATGGTGACTGCTTACCATGACACTGTGACCCTTCATTTTTTTTATGTATTTAATCACAATGAATTTGATTTAAGATGAGCCATTTGATTAAGAAGAGTATTTGTGAGAAACCAGGCTAAATGATCTGTTTCCTGAAGGTCTGAATCATCATTTGAATTGTAAAAGTTATTTTAGAAAGTGTGTAACCATGCTAAACATTTTAGCTATACATTTGTATTAAAACTTGTAACTATGAAGTAATCCAAACAAGTTAATTACATGCTCATTATTATAATAAAAACATGGATTTCATTTATTGGACTGTTAAGTAATTTTTTTGTCAACTGCTCATACATTTTTATACTCTTAAATAGTACCAGTTATTATTTTTAATGGCCAAAAGAACAGACTTAGATATACTAAGGACAAGATGCCGTTTCTCAGAATATTACCTTTTCTCTGAGGTATAGCAATCTTAGAGTTGGTATATATAAGTTTGGTGGGTTACCCTATCACCACCCGCTACAAAAAGAAGTTTTAAGGAGAAGAATGATTTTCAAGATTTGCTTTTCTCCAGGTGTTTGGTCTTTATGTATGATTTTTGGCTTTAACCATTGCTTTACTGATTTAACTGCATATATAGAAACATCTAATGTTTCCGTTATATAGAATACTGTTAAATACCTTACAAGGGCAAGCTAAGCAGTATGTGCTCTTAGTCCAGCATGAAGTGCTGTTGTTACCTTTTCAAGTATGTTGTTGTTGTGTCTTTCGGCTTATTACGGTTAGGGGTCGCCACAGCGGAACTCCGGTCCGATAATGTTTGGTAGTGGATTTTTACGTGCTGAGTTACCAGCCCTGATGCACACCCTTCAACGAAGGCATGCCCATTCATGCATGCCTCCACACAGAAGACGCTCTAGCGGAGAATCGAACGGGACAACGTCTTACTGTGAGGCGACAACGCTACCGCAGCACCACTACCACGGGTTACCTTTTCAAGTATGTATTGTGACTAAAATGCAAGCTGCCCCTGTGTTATGTGTATCCTGCTCTGACAGGTAGAAATGCTGGCTACAAGGAAGTGTGCCAGTCAGCTAAAAATAAATGAGTGTTTCTTCTATGTTATTCCTGCAAGTTTCGCCTTAAGTTTTCTTTGTGCAAACTTTCTTGTTCTTACCTTAGTTATACCATCCTTTTATACTGACTGCTTTTCTTTCTCTCAGTACTGACTAAATCTATTATGTTAGACAGAGAAAGTTAAAACTTAAAAGAGTTCATTTTTCTGATTACAGTCTGGTTTTAGTAATCATTTTTTTAATGTGTGCTGTATAGGATGAACACATAGCGCCTGGCTTCGTCTACGTGGGCATATTTACAATCTGTTTGTATGTAAGATATTCTTCTGACAAAAGATGTGCATGTTCTCGATCTTGTTTCAGGTGTAATGTTTTAAAGATGCTGTGTAGGCTGGTAGTACATGTTCTGGGCATCTTGTATTATAGCTTCTTATTTACTGATTGTTTTCCGTCCGTATGGCTTTCTTTATGGCTGGGGTGTTAGCAGATGGAAATGAATGCTCTGCAGCTGCTTTGTACTACGATACGTCTGCATAATGCTACACCATATTCACTGTGGGAGTTATAATTTCCTTTAAGTGTTACATAGCCCATCTGCCATATAGTCGAGTCCATTGCAAGGTTGGACAATTACCTGGGCTTTTTTACATTGCTTCTTGGATTTGGTTTTGCAACATACAGTCTCAAAATGTTGAAAAGATTGGAAATTTAAATTCTTTCATGCCTTCCTTAACCACTCCCGTCTTGTTTAGCTTTATATGTGCACCGAGTGACATTATTTCTTTATCCACCTGTAGATTTTCAGGTATGTACACCGAGTGACATTATTTCTTTATCCACCTGTAGATTTTCAGGTATGTACGCCGAGTGACATTATTTCTTTATCCACCTGTAGATTTTCAGGTATGTACACCGAGTGACATTATTTCTTTATCCACCTGTAGATTTTCAGGTATGTACACCGAGTGACATTATTTCTTTATCCACCTGTAGATTTTCAGGTATGTACACCGAGTGACATTATTTCTTTATCCACCTGTAGATTTTCAGGTATGTACACCGAGTGACATTATTTCTTTATCCACTTGTAGATTTTCAGGTATGTACACCGAGTGACATTATTTCTTTATCCACCTGTAGATTTTCAGGTATGTACACCGAGTGACATTATTTCTTTATCCACCTGTAGATTTTCATGCTGGTTGCATTTCAATAACACACTGTTGCCTGTGTGGATAATGCAGTTTAGTAAGAAAATAATGCTATCCCTCAGCAATTCTAGAAACATACCATTAAATTATATAGTAAGATAAGAAATCCCAACTTACATTATAATGTAGTCCTTTTATAGTTGACATCTGCTTGTAAAATAATTAACACAAAAGTAATACAACAATCAGAGAGTTGATTTATTTATAAATGAAATATTTTTCTGTTGTTTGTGGACCAGCTGATATGTTTTTCTGTGTGGCAAAGTAGATTCTGCCTCACTTCTGCTTTCCATAACATAATCAATATCAATATCAATTTTCTGGGTTGCTACAAGTTTAACCAGGGCCTACTACATGTTTGAGACACATTTGCTTAAGGCAGTCTCCCTTACTGCCACTAGCTATAATCAGCAAGTGTTCTAAGCTCCCACCAGCCCATTTCCCAGGCACTGCTATTAAACTAACTATCCCTCTCAGAATCTTGAACCTAACTCTAAAAACTGTTCTGTAAAACTAAAATTCCCCTTCCCTCCATAACCATAACTCTGACCCAACTCATGTTCTCTTCCTAAAACTAAAATCCCACCCTCCAATCCCCTCCCTAACCCTAAGTCTCAGCCAACTCCTGATCTCTCCATGAACCTAACCCCCCAAAAAAACTAAAGCCCTCCCCTTCCCATTTCCCTTCCCCACTTTGTACTTGAGTGTGCAGAGTCTCATTGCCTGCAGCTGTTGCAGAAGCTGTTGCAGCAGCAGCTGCATCCCTAAACTCATGTTCAAGTTTGAGCAGCTGCTTGGCAGATGAGGATGTGCCACTTGAACCCTTGGCTGAGTGCTCCTAAATTTTAAGCAGCTGGGGCTTCAGAGGCGCTGTAAAGGTCCCATTAACCACCCAACCAGAAGTATATTCTGGCAAAGTAATTTTCTGTTTTCCTTAAGTAATATGTCCTATTATTTCAGCCAAAATAAAACACTTTTCTAACTTGAAATGACACCCATACTTGAATCAAACTGACCACTCAAATATCACTCAGAAGGTTAGTCAGTTAAGACATAAAGGTGCCTATAAAAGACATGTTATTATAGCATTAAAAGAGGTATCCGTAGAAGTCCCAGCAAAACTAAGAGTGAGTGATCTAGGAACCAAAGTACTCACTCAAGTTTAACCCATAAAGTCACTCAAACATAGTTTAATAGTCAGACTGTATGGGGAATTATACAATAAGTGCTATTTATTATTCAAAAAGTACATGCTGATTTGCACAGATCAGTCAGCATGCACATTGTGGGCGGCCGCTGTGGTGCAGCAGTTAGCATTGTCACCTCACAGCAAGAGGTTCTCCGGTTCGATCCTCGGCTGGGGTGCCTTCTGTGCTGAGTCTGCATGTCCTCCCTGTGGTCGTGTGGGTTTCCTCCGGGTGCTCCGGTTTCCTCCCACATCCCAAAGACATGCTGTAGGTGGATTGGACACTCTAAATTGGCACTAGATGTGAGTGTGTGCATGTGTGTGCCTTCTGTGGAAGGTTGGGTGTCAGGCTGGCAACTCGACACCATAAAACTCCACTGCTAATCATGAGCGGACAGGTGATCCACTGTGGTGACCCCTAACCAGGAAAAGCCGAAAGAAGAATAAGTCAGCATGCACATTGTAAATTGACCAGTTCCAACAGGAATTAGTCTGATCAACTACTCTAAAACAGAAACTTCAGTCTGAGAACAGAAGTTGCTGTAGCCACATCTCTGCAAATAAGAGAAAACCAACTAGACCTCGGGCATCTGTGAGTATTAAAACAAGCAGCTACAGCTGCCTCGCTCCTAGCTCTGTAAAGGGGACAAAACACATAAAACTTCATTCAGCAGTAACTATAAAGAAACATTTACAGCTATTGTGACCCCTTCTCCATAAATTGAAGAAAACGACAAAATGGTAGAAGCTTCTATTTCCACTCTTCACCCACAAAAAAAAAATCCTTCCTGCACCATTACTCTCATTTACGGACTTAGTAGAGCAACAACTTCTGAATCAACATGCATTTTCTTAACTAAATAACTAACTAAATAACTAACTAAATAACTAAATAAATAAGTATGAAACTTTAATGTCTGACATTAGTGATTTACTGTAATCCTTTAGCAGAAAATGAAAACATTTAAAAAGGGACAGGGCAGCATAAGTGGTAAAATCAGGGATATTTGAGGGCTATGAATTGTCTTGGCTGAGGGTGTTTAACTCTCTATGTACTGTGCAGTATATACAACCTTAGAGCATACACAATGCATATTCTGGGTGCCCCAGACTACAAGAAGATGGCAAGGGAACACTAAACTCCTTTTATACAATGACTTTATTTCAGAAAAGGTAAAATATTTTTCCTTTAATTGCAATAATCCATGACTGGGTGTGGATATTGCAGGATTTACCCATGGTTGGCTTTGTTTACTCATCTGGGTGATCAAACCACACCAATTGTGGGTAAATCCTGTGCTACTCATATTCAGTTGTGGATTATTGCTAAATTATAAAATGACCCCCCTTTAATATTCCAAAATGTGCATGCTGATTGGCCAGCGTGCCATTGTAAATCCCACAATATACCAACGGAAAAAGGTCCAGTTGCCCAGACTTTTTTCTGTTGGTATAAAGCATTCAAAACCTTTTTTTTTAATAAATAAATAAAAAAAAAAAAAAAAAAAAAAATGGAGCAACGGAGACTTTCTTTTCTCTGTTGCTTTTGTTTCAAAGCATTGATGTACTGGGTATGGGTAGGAACACAAGTTCCATACACATGCGCAGTACATCAACACAATGAAGCAGTGTACCACCACTGGCAGAAGAACAGTAATGCGCCATTATACAAAGACATTATTTAAGAAAAGTAAGTATTTTTTTCCTTAAATAATGTCATTGTATAATAGCAATAACTGACTCTGTGTTTGTGGTATATTGAAATTTACCCACGGCTGGGTTTATTTAATCACTTGGGCGATTAAACCATGCCAGCCATTGGTAAATCTTCAATATACTACACCACATCGTCGGTTATTGCTTAATTAATGCATAAGAACACTGTTATTTTCTCTCATACACAGGCATTCCTTAAGTAAACTCTGCTGATTGGAACGGAATACGTGTGCTAAGCTGTCAGATCAAAAGGTTGTGGCAACATTACACATACAGAACATTTAGATCACAGGGTATGACAGACATCATACAAGGAAGTAATTTCAGCATTTCTTACAGAAGCAGGAAAGCTATCTATTTTGTGTCAAGGGTTTTCTAAAGTGTGTAGTTAAAATAAAAGATACACTGAATGCCACTGAGTTCTGTCAGTTCATTTGCAAGATGTTACAATTACAAATTAATAGTTAAACCCAGCAGACCAAAATGATGTACTGTATATGCTGTACTACTCATCCTTGGAGAAAAGATGCTTATAATTGTACTGTTTTGCTCAAATACAGAAACAATTTTGTCGGTGGTGAGGCAAAGGACTGTAGTAAGAGACAGTTTTCATGTATAGCACTAAGGCACTTCAAAATTAAATGAACACACAGGTTTTGTGTCAGCATGCATCTGTTGATGAATATGAACATAGCACTTAAGTGCTCATCATTACTGACTGACTGTAGTTCTTAGTGATTTACTGAACACCCAAAACTATCCTGAGCCAAGAGCTTCATGAGGGATAGTGCAAAACAAAGGAGGAAAGAAACTGGACATTTGTCAATATCAGGTACTGTTAAAAGGCAGAGATGCTAACATCTGCTTTTACAAGAAAAGCCAACGTGGCTTTCTTGCATGACGTCTAACTGCAGCTGCGACCTGAATGCAGTAGTGCTACCTATGAACTTTTGATCTGGGGGCTTACCACAGTATTCTGATAGGAAGTATCTTAACACAGTCCCTCCAATGGAGCTCTGCAAGTTCGCACTGTAACTTCCAATGGCCAGAGCCTAAACTTTTTGATAGAATCAAATGATGCCTATTTCAAACAAATACTCGTACCTTTGAAACCATAGGAGTTACTAAATAAGTGTAAATGGCAAACTCTTAAGCACAAGCGTGTCTTATGGTGGTAGTATTGTTTAGGTTTTAGGACTTAAACTGGATTTTATAGTAAACACAGAAACTTTTAAGCTTATAATATTTTGGCAACAACTTGTAATATCTCAGCAACCACTTAAGTTACACAAATACTATCAGCAGCATTATATTCATCCAACTGAGGAATTTCATATGGGTCCAAGCAGTTCCATCTGTGCTACTTTGTTGAAAAGATATTTAGAAAATCATGACATTTATGACAATATAAATATTTGATGAACAACAATTACTATATCTTGACCTGCACTAAGCAGAGGTCAAATATCAATAGAGTTGTGTTTACCATTATGTAAGCTTTAAGATGAAATATTTTATACTTTGTATGTAACATAGTTTTGTAATTTTTAATGCAAATATGAACAAGCAATATTTGATGTTAGAGGCATCAGTAGGCTGTAACTGCAGAAACACCTGGAGGCATCACCCTACTATACTGTAGGAGTCACAGTTTGTAATATCAGGAGACAGGGCAACCCTGATCTGTGGGCCAAGTGCTGAGATGGCAAATCTGAGGAAGAATTAAGAGCTAAATTATTAGGACTCATAAATGCGTATGAGGGATGATTGGTTTCCCTAGGATTGAGTGAGGTCAGTGTGGTTCATCCTTCCTTCCTTCCTGCCTAGCCACTGTCCCTTCCTGGGATTATCATTCTTTCATATTTTGCCCTTTTTCGCCTCCTAATCACATTTAAATATGACATTCCTTCCTGATATTAGGTATTATGGACCCTAACATGTAATTATATATTGAATGATGAACTGGTAATAAGCCACTGCACATGCTCATTAGCTGTCATGGAATAGCAGCCTTGCTGTTCAATGTACACACCTGAGGTGTTTACACTGTGCTACTGATCTCTACCAAGGACAACTTTAACACATAACTCTCCCAGTGTCATGGTGTAGGCACAGTCTTTCAGAAATAAAGTCATAATTTGGATGCCCTGTTCTCCTCACCATGGACAATCTATCCACAATCCATGCTCATTTAAAACTAACTTTACTTATAGCATTAATAAATAGGTGATTGATCTGTCTGCAAGTGTTGACAAGAAGGATGTATCCCTTGACAGCAACACTGGGGACAATTCAGCCAGGGAAAAGATAAACAAATTAAAACATCAAATGGAGAAGCTAGGCAGCTACTATAGACAGGCATGCAGAGGTCAAGCAGATGATATTATACCAAAATGCATTTTATGAAAAAGACAAGCATTGACATTTTCATAAAGGATGTGCATCCCATGAGCATGCAAAAATCAGTCAATAAATATGAAGGAAAAATTAATCAGATTTCAATACTTTGTGGTACATTTATTAACCCACTGTGCCAGTGTTTCAAAAGTAAATGCCAATCCAATACTGAAGGTGCACACGCTACTGTGTCAGCAGTCACATCACACTTAAAGTATACCATTACACTTATTAGGTATAATACTGAATGCATGTCAGGAACACTGTCTATTTATTGATTTTCTGTCCAAATTAAAAAAAAGTCACCATTAGTCTATACTTTGCTCAGCACTGAATGAAATAAAAAATGTAATTTTTATGCCTTCCTTGAGAGTGAACATTGCTTTTCAGCTGTTGTTTCTTGTCCAACTTTAAGGAATTTGTGCAGAATTCTCAATGCTCATGCAATATGTGTTTAGTGACTATGGGAGATCCAGCCAGTACTGTTGCAAATTATGACTGCTGACAGCTAACTGCTTCAGTCCCAGGTAAGTATTTCCCGAGGAAAACTCAACATTATCTCTATACTAAGTATCAAATGATATGTATGTGTGTGTCTTTTCGTTACAGCATTTATTGGACTGACTGAAAACAATAACAGTTAATCAATTAAATAAGGTTCTAATGGAAAGAAGAAATAATCCCAATAGTTGTAGCATATCCAGTTTCTTATTTTTGTCAAGAAATAGACAGCCACAATAAACTCGATGACTTTATTATTCAAATGCCACTCATCCCAATTGCATGTATTTCCTCATACCTCAGCTGTCTGATTTAGAAGAATGCCTTCAATTTTGCTTCATATTTACCTTGTGTTCTCTTTTGTAAAAGTTCTGATTTTCTAGTAAATTTCCAAAGGATTACAGCAGTCAATAATGCTTTTATACTTATTTTTCAGGAAAAATGCATGTTGGTGCAGAACTTTGTTGCAGTATTAGCTTCATAAGTGGAGTCATTTAAAAATTGTACTAGATATTGGAACTTTGTCTCCCAGAATATTTTAGGCTTTGTCCAGAATTCTTCAGCAAATAAGTTAAATGGTGTGCATCTGGTATTATACGAATAGTACCTCTCATCCATTTGTTACTGTGACATGCATTTTTTAAGAAAATCCAGAGGTAATGACCAAAACATTAAAGTGTTTTGGCATTTTCTAATATGGTGCACTACTGAGCAATTTCCTGTATTCACATTTATTCTTTGGACACTGAAACAGATGATGTATGTGCAAAAATAAAAAAAAATAAAAAAAGCCTTTTTAAAATAAGGTGATTGCAGAGTATTTTCACTGCAGGGAGATTAAATAAACACAGTGAATGCCACATTTGTTTTCTTTGCATAGGGTATGCCAAAGAGAATGTAAGGGCTTCAGCACACAGTTATGAAATGGTAATGGATACTACCAGGGTGGGATGCTTATGAAAGAAATTACCACTTTTAAATCACGTGGTATTGTGACAATGTGACTTAATATGTTGCATTACATAGGTGAAACTTTATATTTTAAATTATTCCATTACTGTAATCAGATCTGTCTCTTACTTTGTAAAATGTCCCTGGTTGATTTTGCCTCATATTTTGGTCTGTTTCTTGCAAAATGTGTGCTCTGTTTAATTTCTTGCAATGGTAAATCATCATAAACGGATTTTACATAACACTCATATCTGCAGTTTGTTTCATATTTTGGTCTGTTTCTCTGTCATAAAATTTGTGTATTTTTGCAAACCACTGAAGATTGCACTGTAGTCATTAAATAATAAGGGACATTTGAGCTTCAGGCTTCATATTCTTTAGAAAACACATGCTAGTACAAAGCATGTTATTTTAGCAATTTTTTAAGTTTATAAAAACAATAATATTTGAAATGCATCTCTGATTTTTGGCCTTTTTTTCTTGTAGACATTCAGTTGAGATTCAGACTTCATAGACCAGAAAACTAATGCTAATCAAAAACATAATATGCACATATATTCTGCACAGTCATCTATATTTAATATTGTGGCATGGTTGTACCGTAAAATATGGAGTTCAAAAATATTTGCCATTCCATGGCCGAGGTAAATAGGAAGTAAGTTACAGGGAAACTGTGTCTGGTATGTACAGACAAGGAGTGTGTGAGGATGCAGAGCATATATTCACGAGTTCACTTTGCAGAGTTCTCACTGGTGAGAAGACATTGTCTTTGAGACCATGTATCCATCACATAGTTGATAATTAGTACTACACTGTATATAATATAAATATAAATGCTAGCCTATGCATCATGTAGCTTAATGACTTACCAGATGCAATTTCAGCAACAGAAGCTCACTATTGCTCATGTTAAGTCTGTTTTCAATGTCAGAGTTTTTTTTTTATTTTATTTAATTAATTTATTTATTTAATTATAGGTTCATAGGATGTTACTAGACTATTGGCCCTAGGGCCTTTATAAGGCTAACCATGTTATACCCTTGTTCCCATAGTGATTAAGTTGTATGGTCTGTATTTGCAGTGTGAGTCTATGATCAGCACCAACTACCCTTATCCAAGAGGGACGTAGGTGACACCTCCCAGGGTAAATTTACAATTTCCCATCCAGTTGTCCAAGTTATGCTTAAATAGGGTCATTGCCGAGCTCTGTTTTATGTGAACTGGGAGGTTGTTCCAGAGGAGTGGTAATCTCAAGGAGACAGATCCAACTCTCTAGCATCTCGTGTTAATGTTGCAGGCTAGGTTAAGATCCCTAGAGTGAGTGAATCTTGTCCCATTTGACTTGAGGGTGTGCAGCATTTCCATTAGGGCAAGGTCCGAGACTGCTCGGTAGGCCAGGCAAAAGTCACCTCTCAGCAGCCTATAAGATACAGAATACAGTGACATGGCCTTCAGTCTGTCCATGTAGGCCATGTGTTGAAGGCCCTGAATTTTCTTGGTGAGAAACCTTGAGATCTCTCCAGCTGATGCAGGTGTCTGGTGAAGTACATACAAAAGGGAGCATTTATTTATTTTAGAAAATTGTTCTCAATCCCTGGCATTCATTAACAATCGTATAGGCTTAGCACTAAGCTTACATGATTTAAGCATGTTAGTGTGGTGTTAGCACTGTTGCTCATCTCATTAACATGCGCATTGCACACATTAGCACATTGAGCAGCAGTGCTTATCAAATATGCGCAGTGCTTATCAAATATGCATGCTGCTCATTGTGCCTACACATTTGACAGCACCTGGTGTTCGCAGCCATGGAAAGGTGCTCACAAGCACAGAGTGTAAAAAAAACTCCTTGTCTACAGGCAAAACTAATATACAATCGTGCTGTAGCCTGGAAATACTAAGGGCAGGTACAGTGAAAGAATTTTGAAGGGGGAAAGTGAAATGGGGGAACTGTAGACAAATAGCACAGGTTTTAAAGCATAAGTCATTAAGAGGGGAGGGGAAATGGAGAAATTGTATTCAGATACTATATTAGGCAAATGGGCTGAATTGTCAGAAATCATTTGTAGCATAAATGCTTCCATATTGATGTACTGGACGGTGCAGTGGTGCAGCAGTAGCATTGTCGCCTCACAGCAAGAGGCTCCCTGGTTCGATTCTTGGCTGGGGTGCCTTCTGTGCAAGAGTCTGCATGTCCTCCCTGTGTTTGTGGGGGTTTCCTCCTGGTGCTCCAGTTTCCTCCCACATTAGAAATACATAGATCTGGAGCATTTCTTCCCAGGTCTCCACTGAAAATTGGCTTTGTTCCAAGTCAGACCTTCCTGTTTAACAAATTTTAAATAAATAAATAAAAAATAAGTGATAATTAATTTCAGTGACAATACTTGACATATGCATATAAATAAAAACATGTTAAAGAAGGATGTATGAGGGGATATAAATCTACAGTGTAACAAAGAATAGTTAGCAAGGACAGTAGATACATTATGGGATAAATACATATACTACAGTTATTGCATGTGAGATTTACACAGAGAAAAGTTATGTATGCAGTCTGACCCTACTGCTGTATTATCCAGTTATGTATGAGCAAGTAGAAATGAACCTTACAGCTGTTGTGTCATGCACATGAGAAAGGGACATCTTTTTGCCAGTAACTGTCAATGATACCCATTGGAAAAGGGTTTGTCATCTATAAACGTGATAGACAAGCATGTGTTGTATGGTCATGTAAATGCTGAATGGTTATATAATAAAATTCAGCCTACATAAGTGACACATGACAGCTCAGATCTGATGACATTTCATGTTTTCAAGTTTTCTGTTGGTAAATGGCACACATCAAATATATCATTATACTGGGTTTGCTCACATGGAATTACAGAGAACAGTAACATAACAGCAATTTAACAGCATCAGCATACAAGACAGGGTCAAAACAAAGACCCAATAACTCTTTCTGATGGTCCAGCTGTGTGTCATACAGTAAGAAATGTTTTATGTAAGTCCCCATCATACATAAAGCTATACAGTGTGAAGAAAGGAATTGCAGTAATAAAGAAATTGTTGGATGAGGACATGCAACACAGAGCATAATAATTTTAAAAATAAGTAACACCTGTGAGCAATGAATAACGTAATAAACATTCACATCATGTCATTTCTGAACACACGCCAGGACAGACATCAGAGAGATGCATATCAATCAAGATACTACCAAAATACATATATCAGTTCTGTAATGAAGAACACGCTTGAAGCGCTTACAGCGCTTTCCTATCATAAGGCATATAGATGCACTACCTTGTAGGACAAGTCCTGAAAAAGGTGTACCTCTGACTGTGCCATAACAATTCTTTGTATGTAAACCACTGCTATGTGACATACATGTGTTAGCAGATTCAAACCCCTGCTTATGAAACTTGGCTGTTTACAGAATTCTGTACTGACTGCATGTGCCATAGGAGATAGCAACATAGGTTGTCACAAATAACTGAAATCAATGTGCAACATAAGAAAGGAATTATGAATATAATTTCAACAATCTGATGTAGTCAGGGTGCTGAAAAGGAGCTGCACATGATAGTGCCCACAAAACAGTGAGCAGAACAGTATCAATGATTCTTTGCCAAGAAAACCATCTCCATCATGTAGCGCACACACTGTGCCAGAATTGAGCCACATGCTAGCTGTGTAGGTATGCTATACAAAGCAGTACTCAATGCATGTGCCACAGGAGTGCTCAAAGCACAGCACACCCCAAATAACCATTTAACTGCCATGCAGTCACAACATGTGACTGCATATAATTACCCTACATAAAATGGATGCAAATAACTAGATACAATTTTTTTATGTAATGTCAGTACATTCATATAATTTTGCCTTTATTTGGACTTGAACAGCAAGCTATAAAAGTGTACTAAATAATAATGTGGATAAAACACAAGCACCACAGTAGAAGTTTTAACACAAGTGACACTACACTTATGCTAAGTAATTACCTCATATGTATGTGTTGCAAACAATCTCTTTTAGAAAAAAAAGATGGGGGAGGCCTCACCCACTGTAAATGGACACATTGCAACTGTGGTGGAGGCCTCTCCCTCTGTAAATGGACACATTGTAACTGTGGTGGAGGCCTCTCCCTCTGTAAATTGACACATTGTAACTGTGGTGGATGCCATTCATGCAGTACAGTATAAGGCCCAACAATGCTAACAGGCACTGAATGTGGACTTTGAACATCATAGTATTTGACTACAGAAAATACATGATATTATAGACAATGAATGCACCATGGAGAAGTATCACTACAATTGTGAGGTATGTTGGTATTTCAAGGCATAACATGATGTTATTGCTGCAAGGGATATGTGTGCCTGTAATTCCTGTAGTAAGGCAACAAGATACAGAATGTTGTCTCATTTCCTCATGCAAGAGGAGAACGCTTACTATATATGTTATATAAGGAAAATGTAATTGCATGTCATCATTACTCTGAATAAAAACATTGCTATCTGAGAAATGATCATAGTTTTTTTTTTTTTAAAGAGGAATCACCATCTGTACTCATACACAGCAGATGTACTTGACAACAGTGTTAGCAACAAGTACAGTTAAATAAGATTGACTCAATGTAGTCTTAGGAATAATGGCTGGATTTGAACAAACCACATAAGATCACAAGCTAGAGATTATTGCTTGAATCACAAACACCACATGGCATGTTGCTGTACAACTGTCACAATGCACAGTTAAATGGATATCATCAACCACCAATGTTTACTAGCTGGATGTTTATGCCAAAAAGTAGTGAGAATGGACAATAACAATGTAGAGCTACACATCATGCATGTATTTGAAGAGTGGTCAGCACAGTGTGAGAGTGAGGGGCACACTCAAGCCTCCTACCTATGTAGGTACACAATATACAAAGCACAGTATCAAAATCAGGAGAAGTCGCACTGACATTCTGTGATACCGCAGTTATGTAAGCATTATGTAATCATTGTGTTGCCAAAAATATATTCTCACTGGGGACACTTGAATTTGTTAGTTTAACACTGTGCCACTGAAAACACATTTCACAAGTGGAAGTATACATAACAGTGGTTGTGAGGTAGAGAACTATATATGACAGCAATCATAGTTACACTATTTAAATAAGGATGGACTCAAACCACCACCTCCCTAGGCTACAGAGTACCAGCAGCCAGTATTACAAGAGAATTCTGGGTACGAGAGAGGCATACAGCATCCATGAAGAGATAATATTAGCAGTGTATTGCTAATGAGATGTGTGTGTTAAAATGACTTTTACAGCCATCTGGGATTGTGCATTCTGCCATTGCAAATATATGTAATCCAATCTAAATTCAGGTACACACATACTTACAGAAGTTAAACACTGCTGTATTCAAACTTCTCAACTCTCTATTTACATATTCTACAGAACAATGTAAGAAGTATAGGCATCACAGTAGAAGTCTGACTTTTAAGGGGAGAGGAGGCAATTTTGTCAGGATGACCTTATGGCTATGTTATAGAGAGGGTGTTTCTGTAAATTATATGATACAGGAACTGGGTGCAAATCTAAATGCATTTTACTCAGGGGAAGTGGCTACAACACAAATAATTACACTCACATAAGTTTCCCGTGTTGAACATTGAACCTCTTACATATCTAGTTATATATTCTACAGAGTGGTGTAGAAACACACTTCAGGAGAAGTCTGACCTGTAAAAGGACAGAGTATACTTTTGTCAGGCTGACCTCATTCTGTATTACAGAGAGGGTGATTCTGTAAAATGTGTGATAAGGGATCTTGGTACAAATTTAGATACATTTTCTTAGGGAAGTGGATGCAGTACAAAGTGGTATATATTATATACATACACACACACACACATACACACACACACACACACACACACACACACACACACACATACACACACACACACACACACACACACACACACAAAGTTTCTTAAGTTGAGCACTGAATCTCCTGCCTATCTAGTTACAAAATCTAAAAAGCACTGTATAGATACCAGCATCACAGGAGAAGTCTGATTATTAAGGAGAGATAGCTCACTTTTGCCATGATGAACTCATCACTGCTTTCCATAGAGGAATAATCTGTAAAAAGTGTGATAAGGGAGCTGGGTGCAAATTTAAATGCATTTTTCTCAGGGCAAGTGAATAAAGCACAGACTGTTTTACACACACACACACACATACACACACACACACACACACACACACACACACACACACACACACACACACACACACCCATGCGTGCACGTGCACACACACACACACACACACACACACACACACACACACACACACACACACACACACAAAACTTTTCCAGGTTGTGCATTGAGCCTCCTAACTTCGTCACACAGTCTAGGGAACACTGCATTAGTCACAAGTGCCACAGAAAATGTCCGATTGCTAAGGAAAGAGAGTGCACTTTTATCATGATGACCCCATCACTCTATGTTTCAGAGAGGTTGTTTCAGTAAAGAGTGGGATAAGGAAGTGTTCTCTTCAGGGGAAGTGGATACAGCCCCAGTGTTACACAAATACTTCCAATGTTGTGCGTTGAACCTGCTACTGATGTATTTACACAATCTACAGAGCATTGTATTAGTTGCAAGCACCACAGGAGAAGTCTGACTACTAAGAGGATACAGTGCACATTTGTCATGATGACATCATCACTGTGTTTCAGTAAAAAGTAAGATAAGCAAACTGTGTGTAGAGTTAATTGTATTCTCCTCAGTGAAAGTGGATATAGCACCAAGCATTACACACACAGACATACTAGCTTCACATGCTGAGCACTGAACCTTCTATCTATCTAGTTACAAAATCTAAGAAGGATTGTATTGTTACAAGAGCCACAGGAGAAATCTGAGTTGGAAGTGGAGAGAGAGTGCACTTTCGTCATGATGACCTCATCATTGTGTTTCAGAGAGGATGTTTCAGTAAAAACTGGTATACAAGAGCCGTGTGAAGAGTTAAATGTCTTATTCTCAATGGAGGTGCGCACAAGAACAGGCATTGTGCATACTCACACAGATCGACACACACACACACACACACACACACACACACACACACACACACACACACACACACACATATTTCCCATGCTGAGCAGTGAACTGCCTACCTATCTAGTTACACAATCTAGAGAACACAGTATTATTCACAAGCACCACAGGAGAAGACTGACTTTAGTAATGTGAGATAGTATATTTGCATTTCCTGAAAATCCACTGTTTTGAACAAAATGGTACTGTGCATTACAGGTTGTGGAACAAATACACATGTGTGCACAGGATATTGTAATATTATTGTGATTGTCACATATAATTACATACTTCTCTACTAACAGTTATATACTGTTCTTCATGTTCATAGTGTTAGTCTGAGGGACACTGACATGTTTCATATTATGGGAAGCCATGGACATTGACTGTGGCAAACCAGTAGCGTATCAATCAAACTTCTGTACAACTTAATGCCGGGATGATTGCACACTTGTATTGTCTCATACCTTTAATATATGCAGTGACAAGAAAAGCATGTAAGTCATACATAGGACAGTGCACTGCAGAATAGCAGTGATTGATTATGTGAGAATATGTTAACAAACTTGTAACACAGTTGTAAGTTTAAACACTGTAGAGGAGACGTACATTAAATGACTGAATAATTAGTTGAGCCAATGTCATTTTGAAATCAGGACAACCTGTTGACAAATTAATACATACATAAAAACATTGTGCAACCTAACCAATAATTATTTGATTTTCTATTTTTTTTTTCTTTTTTTGTTACTCTTTGAAAGCAGTGCTGCCAAGCTGAATTGCACTGCTGAGGCCAGTGTTCGACCATGCATAATCATATCTTGATGTGTTGTACTCAGAGTGCAAATTAGCAGTACTCTGCGATGCTCCGTGTTAACTTTTGTGCTAAAATCAGTAAAAAACAGGCGTCACAATAAGGACCAAGTACATCAGTACTGCAGCAGGATAGTGATGTGCTATTTTTTTCATCCACCTGGATATGAACCTTTAGAACATTTCAAGAAAAACATTTATACCTGAGTACCATCTAAGCACACCACATAGGAAGATGTGGGTCCAAATTGAGATGAAAACTCAGCAAGCAAAGGAGAGTAGTAGTGCTGAATTAAACTCATCCTCAAGTCTTGGTGAGTACCTTTATGAGGTAGACCCTGTTTTCACAAGATCTCACCAAGGAGATACTGATATATAGACTGTATTTATATGGCATATATCATGGACAGAAGTAGGTCAAAAATTAAAAGAAATAGCTGGGTGAACAAGACCTAGGATAAAAAAGTGCCCAATCCTGGTAGGTACACTGGTGCCAGGACTGTAAAAAATGACAGTGTAGAATATTCAAAATATGGAAATATTCCTATAGTGGGGCCAGGCCAGGCCCAAGGGGATGATGCCCCCTCCCCCCGTTGTAGAAGGAAGTAGCAGTCCACAAAAATCACAAAAACTAATAGGCCATAAAGACAATAGAGTGGACTATTGAGGAGAAGAAATAAATTGTGTATTGTTACTGTTATGCAAAAAGCCCAGAATTTCCAGGCACAAGATATACAAAATGATTAAGAGAGAAATTAGAGGAAAGAAAAATACTTCAGCAAGAAAAACTGTCAGAAGCTTCAAATGAAAATTTGCATTCATTAATACAACAGATTTGTTAGGGCGGCCACGGTGGTGCAGCAGTTAGCATTGCTACCTCACAGCAAGAGGTTCTCTGGTTCGATTCTCGGCTGGGGTGCCTTCTGTGCAGAGTCTGCATGTCCTCCCTGTGGTCGCGTGGGTTTCTTCCGGGTGCTCTGGTTTCCTCCCACATCCCAAAAACATACAGTAGGTGGATTGGACACTCTAAAATTGGCCCTAGGTGTGAGTGCGTGCATGTGTCTGCCTTTTGTGAAAGGTTGGGCGCCGGGCTGGCAACTTGACACTGTAAAACTCCACTGCCAATCATGAGCAGACAGATGATCCGCTGTGGTGATCCCTAACTGGGAAAAGCCAAAAGAAGAAGAAGAATACAACAGATTTGTGAAAAACAGTTTATAAATCAAGAAACTTTGATCTGTTTGGAAAAAGAAGCATCAGAGGAAGTGTGAAAATATAAGCAACAAAACCTAGAGATATTTGAAAAGTATAAAAAATAAATATGGACATGGGAAAGAGAGATTTGATATGGTGCTATATTTATGCAAAGGCTAAAGCTAAATGAATCAATATAAAGAAGGCAGCCCCAAAGATATCAGAAAATAAATAAAAGCACAGGTATCCAGATATGGAACATTTCACAATAAAATATAATATCACAAAGATGAAATGTAGAAGAGAAGATGAATAAAGTAGAAGTTAAAAAAAATCGAAGTTGAAGTTATGGAGTGCCTGCAAAGTGAAGGATTTGGTGTAGAGGGTCTAACACAGGTTACATCACAGCATAATGGAATGAGTCCCCAAAGTAAGGAGAAACAGGAAGATCAGGAGACATCTGAAGAAGAAATATGGACATGGGAAACAAAAATGTATTTAATATGGTCTAATATTTATGCAAAGAAGAAAGCAAAACTAACCAATACAAAAGGAGCAGCACCAAAGATATTTGAAGAGAAATACAGGCAAAGGGTATGGGACTAAAGCACTCAATTGTTTTAAATAAAAAAGATTTTTTATTATAATCCCATCAGTTGGGTTATTTAAGCCACTGGCATTACTCATTTTATATTTTGTTTTATTGTTGCTTATTGTTGGTTGGCAAAGAAGAAGTGGGATTGTCAAAGAGATGAAGAAAGTAGACAAGAGTATAAGGAGATGAGGTGCATGGCAAAGAGAGAGGTGGTGAAGGCTAAGGATAAGGTGTATGAAAAGTTGTACAAAAGGTTGGACACTAAGGAGGGAGAAAAGGACCTGTACCGATTGGCTAGACAGAGGGACTGAGCTAGTAAAGATGTGCAGCAGGTAAGGGTGATAAAGGATAATGAGGGAAACATACTCACAAGCGAGGAGAGTGTGTTGAGCAGATGGAAAGAGTACTCTGAGGGGTTGATGAATGAAGAGAATGAGAGGGAGAGAAGGTTGGATGATGTGCCAATAGTGAATCATGAAGTGCAGTGGATTAGCAAGGAGGAAGTAAGGATAGCTACGAAGAGGATGGAGAACGGAAAGGCTGTTGGTCCAGATGACATACCTGTGGAAGCATGGAGGTGTTTAGGTGAAATGGCAGTGGAGCTTTAACTAGATTGTTTAATGAAATCTTGGAAAGTGAGAGGATGCCTGAGGAATGGAGAAAAAGTGTTTTAGTACCAATTTTTAAGAATAAGGGTGATGTGCAGAGCTGTAGTAACTACAGAGGGATTAAACTTATCAGTCACAGCATGAAGTCATGGGAAAGAATAGTGGAAGCTAAGTTAAGAATGAACGTGACGATTAGTGATCAGCAGTATGGTTTCATGCCAGGAAAGAGCACTACAGATGTGATGTTTGCTCTGAGAGTGTTGATGGAGAAGTACAGAGAAGGTCAGAAGGGGTTGCATTGCGTCTTTATGGATTTAGAGAAAGCATATGACAGGGTGCCTAGAGAGGAGTTGTGGTATTGTATGAGGAAGTCAGGAGTGTCAGAGAAGTATGTAAGAGTGGTACAGGTTATGTACGAGGGTAGTGTGATAGCGGTGAGGTCTGCGGTGGGAGTGACTGATGCATTTAAGGTGGAAGTGGGATTACATCAAGGATCAGCTCTGAGCCCTTTCTTATTTGCAATGGTGATGGACAGGTTGACAGACAAGATCAGACAGGAGTCCCCGTGGACTATGATGTTTGCAGATGACATTGTGATCTGTAGTGAGAGTAGAGAACAGGTGAGGAGACCCTGGAGAGGTGGGGATATGCTCTAGAGAGAAGAGGAATGAAGGTCAGCAGGACTAAGACAGAATATATGTGTGTGAATGAGAGGGAAGACAGAGGAATGGTGAGGATGCAGGGAGTAGAGGTGGTGAAGGTGGATGAGTTTAAGTACTTGGGATCAACAGTTCAGAGTAATGGTGAGTGTGGAAGAGAGGTGAAGAAGAGAGTACAGGCAGGATGGAGTGGGTGGAGAAGAGTGTCAGGAGTGATTTGTGACAGATGAGTACCAATAAGAGTGAAAGGGAAGGTCTACAAGAGGGTAGTGAGACCAGCTGTGTTATATGGGTTGGAGACAGTGGCATTGACAAAAAGGCAGGAGTCAGAGCTTGATGTGGCAGAGCTGAAGATGTTAAGATTTGCACTGAGTGTGATGAGGATGGACAGGATTAGGAATAAGTATATTAGGGGGTCAGCCCAGGTTGCAAGGTTTGGAGACAAAGCCAGAGAGGCAAGATTAAGTTGGTTTAGACATGTGCTGAGGAGGGATGCAGAGTATATTGGGAAAAATATGCTAAGGATGAAGCTTCCAGGTAACAGGAAAAGAGGAGGCCTACGATAAGGTCTATGGATGTGGTGAGAGAGGACATGCAGGTGGTTGGTGTGACAGAGCAAGATGCAGAGGACAGGAAGAAATGGAAACAGTTGATCTGCTGTGGTGACCCCTAATAGGAGCAGCCGAAAGAAGAAGAAGTTGCTTATTGTAATGCTTTACTTTTATTTTTTTTATTTCTTGAAAATGCACAAAAAGTTAACATTCCTTGAAAATGCACAGAAGCTCAACAGTTTTTGAAAATGCACAGAAGCTCAACAGTCATTAAAATGCACATCTTGGTGACCATTTGGCATTTGGTGTAAAAGATTCAGGCTCTAAGATTCTGTATTGAAGGTACAGGGTTTGAGCTTTAATGAGTTAACTACTCTGCCATCCCAAACTGGGGTATTCCATCACTAATCTATTATTTATTTCAAGAATGAGTCCTCCACGTAATGGCAATAGAATCCATCCATCCATCCATGATTGTTTATATTGCATGCTCTGCTTCAGTTTAAATGTGCATGTGTCATACATAAGACACGCACAGAGACATCTAAGGACATACTCTGTATGTGTGTCCTTAAGAAGAAATGTAAGTTTTTGTGGCAGCCCCCTTGGCCAGTGGGCTCTAGGTGACTGCCTAGGTTGCCTGGTGCTGGATCCAGCTCTGATCATAAATACCGTGTTTATCCTGCTACAAATTTGAAAGTTATAGCAATGCATGCTTTTGTGCTAGATGTAGCCAGTCATTCATTGTTAGCTATAGTAATCCTTCTATACATCTCCTTTGTCTTCTTCTTTTTTATCATTTTTTTGTTTGCTTTTTATACACAATAATGCAAGAAAACAATTCATATCTTTCCTTATTAATATTCAGTAGATGCTTGCTAGCATTTCCACAGTCCAAGTTCAATAAAATTATCACTCTCTCACCCTTTTACTATGCAAGATCTGTTTACTGTTTTTTTTTCATCTCCTTGAACATTTGCAATGATCACCTTTTCCCTTTTTCTCACCAAATTACAAGAAATTCCTTCTTCCATTTTTTTAAGTCTACCTATCATGGCACATCCAAAGTGATGCCACTTGAACAATCCTCAGCAGTGTTCCATTTTTCAGCTTCTGAGAACTCTGATATAGAATTGGCATCATAAAGCTGTCCTTATAACATAAAGCATAACCCAGACCCAATGCATTTTCATTTCCCCTACCAAAGTTACACTCAGCCTAGACATTCTTTTACTTCAGAGCTATAAAGCACCTCCTTACTTAATGGAATCGCATGTTAGGCCACAACATCAAAACAAAAACCTTATGTATGTTAACTATGTTTAAGGAGTGTCTACCAGCATGCACAACTGAACTCAAACTTGGCTGCACAGACATTCCTTCCAAGTAATACATGAATTTGGCAGCTGCCATTTTGGAGATCCATATCAGGTATTTTTTCTTTCTGAGAAGATTAAGCTTTAGTATTACTTAATAATATTTTACACACTCAAGACATGCTTTGTGTCTGACATATATATTGTTCCTGTTTTTCTTGAAAAGCATACTGCTGCATCACTGTGATGGACTAGGAATCTGTAGACAAGGGGAGCTGTCCATCTCTCATAGTGCTGAAAATCAGACAACTTGCAGCTGCAGTTGAGTACAGAAATTCAGCCTGTAGTGCAGAAACCTCACTGCATAGTATAAATAATTACATTGGAAAATATGCAGCATTATTTGTCACCAACAACACACACACAACACACCCACACACACACACACACACACACACACACACACACACACACACACAACACACAACACACACACAACACACACACACACTGTTTGATTTTGCTTAGGTAAAATAATAGTATGTAAATTACATAGTGTACATCATGTGTTGTTACTGCAGATTTATAATGCTAATGCAGCACTTGACAAGAGCAGTGTAGAGTGGAACACCACAAAACAATACTAACTGTAAAACACAAGCACTTTCAGTGCATATACATACTGCATTCCATCTGCTATTCATATAATGTGTAAAATTGTGAAAATGAAAAAAATTGTTAAAATTGCTTTCTCTTGCCATTTACTAATTCACAGATTATAAATTGCATTGTTAAGGTTTTATTTTGTCATCCATTGTATGTACATTCACTGCCCACTAACTTACTACCTTAAATGAATATTTGTAATGTGAGATTTTCATTCTCAGCCATTTAGTACATTTATTTCAAGTTTTTCACAGTGGGGTCAATTTTAATTTTAATAACATTTTAAGAATTATTTTCCATGTGTTTGAATATCTATTTTTGTTTTATAGGACATTCAAAAGAAAAGTGAACCTATGGGACTATAAACTAAATTAATTATGGGGTGCTTGACTTTGCTCAAAAAAGATGCAACAAAAAGCAGGCTCAACTAACTGTCAAATGAATGTCAACAGAAAGTAAGGAATAAATAAGATATTTATTAAGCAACTCAACCGTTATTTTACCCCAGAGAATAACTGAATTATTAGAAAGGAAGTAGACTGTACGCTGCGAGCTGCTAGGAAGAACACACTCTATTACTGTATTGTTTAAAACTGTCTCCTTGAAATTCATAAACCAAAATGTGAAGGACGTTCTATTCCCATTATAAGAGCACATAATTCAATATCATGTTCTGCTTTGTTTTAGCATTTCTCTTTTGTAGCTGTCACAAATCTACTTCATTATCAATGCTTTACCATGTTACCTGTTAAAATATATAATTTCTTCTGACGTTTACATGTCATTTTATTTAGATGAATACTGGTATAATAGGCTGTAAAGGGAATACACTTACAATGGTAAACCAGTATTGTCTGTCCAAGCAGTGTTAGTATGGATTCATTATGTGTTCCCATTCTAAATTTGAAGATGATGTGATACAGAGCCATGTGAAAACATAAGTGTGATTATGGGAAATTGCACACTACTAAGTCTGAAATTGCCATACTTGAAGTATTCCCTTTTCAATGAGGTGCAGCCATCTTGGATATAGTATATATAAGTAGTGGCATGTAAGGTGTAGACTCATCATACTGTGAGTTCAAGGGGGCTTGCACCCTGTAATAAATGTTTTAAATGTGTAACAGGGATTTTTGCAGTTCATTGTTATTTGTGGATAATCATGCTGAAATGTTCCTTGTCTAGGTGCTCACATGGCCATCTCTCAAACCTTTTATAGGGCACCATTAATGATTCAGTCTAGAAACTGATAAACATTCTGATGAAAACATCTCAGACACTTCCTCCAAACTATTTCCCTGGGTAAGACTTGTAAAAGATTTGATTAGATGTAAAAGGAACTTGCAGCGAAAAACAAGCAGAAACAGTTGATCACAATCCAAACACTAAATAAACCAAAAGAAAATCACAGCAAAAGGAAACTGTAAAACTATGTATTCATTAGCACTTTCGTCCATCCACATATGTTCCTTTTATATGGATGGACGAAAACGCTAAATGATAAAAGGTTTTACAGTTTCCTTTTGCTGTGACTTCTTTTTGGTTTATTTAGTTTACGTTTTGTTCATTTGCATGATCCAAACACTGGCAGATGATAAACAAAATCAACCAGCAAGATAGCTCAAGGCATTTATTTTCACAGTTTCCACACCATCATTAGTGGTCCAGTGCATTATAATGAAGTCCAGTTTTGCACCCTTTAGGTTTCCAGTGCATGCCCACTCAACATTTTTCTAAGGTCAGGTATAAGGTTAAGGCTAGAGTTAGGGTTGAGTTAGCAGACATTACTAAGGAGGATATGTGGGGCTTTATCCAGCATATATTTTTATTGCATCCAGAGGTCTTTGTAGGCTTTTTCCAAGTGCTTAGAGTTTTCTGGATATTGTTGTGGTTTGAAGCACTGTAGCCCAGTTTTTGCTTGTTGCTTCATCCAGTTTCACATTATTGTTTTTACATGTAATGGTCTATGATATGGAGCCTATAGTATTATAAGTGATGGCTTCCTGGTTATCTGAAACAAAAGCACACGCAAACAAACAATATGCCTGCAGTTGCCATAAATATATCATTCTAAGGCTTTGAATGATACAAAATTGTAGTGAATAAGCAATAATAAACACAGCATACGAGCATCACTGTATTACCTTTGGAAAAAGCTAATTGGCTAGCCATAAAACAAAGATCTAACCTACTTTTAGGATCCCAACTCTACAAACTACTCCAGATGCAAAAAATTACTCCCCTACTTCACAAAAAACTCCTCCATACAACCTTGAGATACTACCAACAAGTCACACCAACTCTCATTACTCTAGAACCAAACTCCATAGTACTGCACAGGCTCTGTCACACCAACTTTCATTACCCCTAGAACTAACTGCACATGCTCTGTCACACCAACTCTCATTACTCCTAGAAACAAACTTAATAGCACTACATGTTATGTCACACTAACTCATTACTCTAGAACCAAACTCCACAGCACTGCACATGCTCTGTCACACCAACTCTCATTACCCCTAGAACTAACTGCACATGCTCTGTCACACCAACTCTCATTACCCCTAGAACTAACTGTACATGCTCTGTCACACCAGCTCTCATTACCCCTAGAACTAACTGCATATGCTCTGTCATACCAACTCTCATTACTCTAGAACCAAACTCCACAGCACTGCACATGCTCTGTCACACCAACTCTCATTACTCTAGAACCAAACTCCACAGCACTGCACATGCTCTGTCACACCAACTCTCATTACCCGTAGAACCAAACTCCACAGCACTGCACATGCTCTGTCACACCAACTCTCATTACTCTAGAACCAAACTCTACAGCACTGCACATGCTCTGTCACACCACCTCTCATTACCCCTAGAACCAAACTCCACAGCACTGCACATGCTTTGTCACACCAACTCTCATTACCCCTAGAACCAAACCCCACCACACTGCACATGCTCTGTCACACCAACTCTCATTACTCTAGAACCAAACTCCACAGCACTGCACATGCTTTCTCCTCTCAGACACCTCCTCTTTGGCAAGCTCTCCCCATTGACATTAAGGAAAACAACACTTATTCCAAATTTAGAATGCAGCTCAAAAAACTCTTCTTAGTCCAAGTCAAATGCTCCTGCTTCAACACAGGACATATTATTGTGCCATATTTTGCATTTATGGTGAAGGAAAATGGGGTGGACCTTTGTGATGAAGAGAATAACAGCATTTTAGTTTTTTTGGGATTTAACAAAAATCGACATTTGAAGAGCCAGGTTTCTATAGTATTAAAGGTGGATTGGGTAACAGACCTTAATTCTGAGGGAGATGTGCCTGAGCAAATCGGGTGGAATCATCAGTGTGCTGCATACAGCTAACATTCGGGATGACTGTATATAGGTTGTTTATAAAGATGGAAGACAGTAGGGGTCCTAATATGGAGCCTTGTGGCACTCCAAGGGTGTTAGATAATAGGTTGGAGAGCTTGTTCTGCCAGAGGTCAGCCTGCTGCCTCCCACTGAGGTAAGATTTAAACCATTGAATGGCACTGGTATTTAGACAGAAAGATTGCAGGGTGTGAATCAAAATTTGGTGATCCACCATGTCAAATGCCTTTAAAAGATCCAAGAAGAGGGATGAGGATATATGATTATTGTTACAATTATTATTAATGGTATTGGTGAACTCTAGTAGGGCTGTGGTTGTGCTGTGGTGAGGATGGAAGCCATGTTGGGTATCGGCCATGAGGTGATTCTGAATTAAGTGGTGCATGAGTTGTTTGTGTATACATTTTTCCATAATCTTAGCTACTGGAGAAAGTATAGCTATCGGTCTGTAATTGGAGAATTCAGTGGAGGAACCTCCTTTATGTGTGGGATTACATATGATGTTTTCCAAATGGTGGGAATTTTTGCCTCTGCTATGGTGCGGTTAATTAGTATAGATACTAGATAGGCTATGGCATCAGCTGATTTTTGAAGGTACTCAGCGGGGAGTTGATCACCTGAGAGTGTGGTGGGTTTTAATGTTTTGAGCAAGGTATGGATAAGCAATGTGGAGACTGGTTGGAAGCTGAAAGAGAGCAGGTGTATAGGGGTGGTACTATCAGGGCCAGGGAGCTGGGAGGTAGTTGGCTAGCTAGGGCTTGAATTGTCTCTGTAAAGAAATGGTTAAAACTGTCTGAGACATCAACAGGAGATTTATCAATGGTAGCGATGGGGATAGGGGTAGACATTTTTCCAGGATGGAGTAGATTATTCAGACCTGCCCAAAACTACTGAGGATTGTTCTGGTTTGCTGTCTGTAAATTACAGTAGTATTGTTTTTTCTCTTGTAGAATGGATTTTTTTAGTCTCATTCCTAGCTTCCCTGTATTTAACATGATTGTAGGGGTCTTTAGTGGAGTGCCATAGAGCCCAGATTTTGTTTCTGCTGGAAATTTTTAGTCTAGATTTTTTAGACAGCCATGGGGCAGTTTTTGCCTTTATTCACTTAGAACAGGCAGGTGCATGCTAGTCAAGGATATCAAGAAATATATTGTTAAAATATGCAACTGCCTTGCCTCTTCTAAGGGGAGGTGTTTTAACATAGACCAGTTTCAGGAGTAAAGTTCCTGTTTGAATTTGACAGGGTCAAAGTTTACTTTGTTTCTGACTTTCCTGAGTAAGGATTGATGAGGAATAATAACTTTTTGCTTAACTATATAAGTAAGAAGGTGATTACTTAGATCATCAAGGAGGGTACCAGCAGTGTACAGTTGGGGGTTACTATTTACAAGTACCCAGTCTAGTATGCTTTCTTTATGTTTGGGATTACCTAGCCTGGTTGGGGTAGTTATGATTTGAATAAATGCATGCAGGTTGATGTGGGTGGTAGGGGATTCTGAGGAACAGGTGGCCCAGTCTATGTTAAAGTCACCAAGTAATAGGGTTTCATGAAGATTGTTGTTGTGTCTTTCGGCTTTTCCCGGTTAGGGTTCGCCACAGCGGAACTCCGGTCCGCTAATGATTGGCAGTAGATTTTTACATGCCGAGTTGCCAGCCCTGATGCACAACCTTCAATGAAGGTACGCCCATTCACGCATGTCTCCACACAGAAGACGCTCTAGCGGAGAATTGAACAGGACAACGTCTTTCTGTGAGGCGATAACGCTACCGCAGCACCACCACCATGTAGAGTATCTTCGAGTATGGCTATATTATTACCTGGGGGAATATACATACAGATAATGTTGATGCATTTACTTTTGTTAATTTGCAATTTAGTGGCCAGGATTTCTGAGTTATTAATTTGAGGTGGTTGATTAACATCTATAATCACATTCAATGCAGATTTATAGAGTATAGCTATCCCACCCCCCTTCCTGGAAGCACGGTCTAGCCTGTGAATGTTATACCCAGGTGGTAACACTTCATTGTCAGTTGTGGTAGGTTTTAACCAGGTCTCTGATAGACAGAGAATCACAGGGGAGTGGACAGCCAGGAGTGCATGCAGTTCATGTACCTTGTTATTGATGCTTCTAATATTGAGATAACAGGCCAGGAGAGAGTTGGTAGGTCTACTAATTGTAGTTTTGTGGCTTAGGTGGCAGATAGAGGGGGTATATATATATATATATATATATATATATATATCAGAAGTGGATGGGCCAGGGTTGGGATGAATGTCACCACAAGTATAAGACTAGGGCTATACTTAGTGATAAGTTTCAGGAGTTTGTTTAAAAGTTTGTAATATTGTTTGGCTATAGAGCTTGTGTGCCTGGGTTTTGCATGCTGAAAGAGTGAGCAAGGCTTAGAGTTGGACCCATATTGATTAGTATGGCTAAAGGTGGGCTGTTTTACATCTGATGTGATAGTATGGCCATTTGGGTACTGATAATCAATAAGCATCTGGTTTTCATACCAGGTGATTACATAAGTAGCCAGCAGGTTGGGTTTTAGAGAATAGGGTAACATTATGAGAGAAGGGGTGTGTTTAGAAGCAAAGATGGCAAATACGAAGACAATTACAGCATACAATAGCTCCATCAGAGTTTAAGTCTTGGCCTAAATAAAGTCCAAATCTTAGTTACAAATATATGCAGAGATAAGTCACAAACTGTACAGTAAAAAGAACAATATTCAGTCTTGGCATTACAATATACAAAAATATGTTACATTATAAAGGAGAGTTTAGCTGTGGTAACAAAGGTATGCTTTACACAAAACATCAAGCAGTAAAGGGCAGTAGTAATTAAACAAGGTATTTGTCAACTGAATGACAAGACATTTGAGTTTAAAACAAAATATGTACTCAGAGTAATGGGCTTCACACTAAAATGTATGATCGTGTTAGAGCTCATTTGATTAGACACAGTAGACTACTCTCTCTCTCTTTCTGTATATACACCCACATCCACACCCACACACTCACACACCCCCACACACATTTGTAAATATGATTACTTTCCTCAAACATTAGAATTTCAATTATTTTGCATTGCCAGCTTTTGAGACCAAATTCTGACATTCAGTACCTATACACAGAATTGTGGTGCAGCTGGTAATAGGAATTTGCCCTTTCCATGTGGCTAGGCAGTCTCAGAGTTGGTATATATAAATATCAGGGGGTGTGGGGTATACAGTTGGGCTTGACCCTCTGCAGAAACCTGGTAGATAGACAGGTGGATAGATAGATAAATGTATACATAACACTACTTGCTATCAGTAGGTAGACAGGTAGATAGACAGGTGGAGAGATAGATAAATGTATACATAACACTACTTGCTATGGGTAGATAGACAGGTAGCTAGATAGATAGACAGATAAGTAGGTAGATAAATGTATACATAACACTACTTGCTATGGGTAGACAGACAGGTAGGTAGACAGATAAATGTATACATAACACTACTTGCTATGGGTAGACAGACAGGTAGGTAGACAGATAAATGTATACATAACACTACTTGCTATGGGTAGACAGACAGGTAGGTAGGTAGATAAATGTATACATAACACTACTTGCTATGGGTAGACAGACAGATAAGTAGGTAGATAAATGTATACATAACACTACTTGCTATGGGTAGACAGACAGGTAGGTAGATAGATAAATGTATACGTAACACTACTTGCTATCAGTAGGTAGACAGGTAGCTAGATAGATAGACAGATAAGTAGGTAGATAAATGTATACATAACACTACTTGCTATGGGTAGACAGACAGGTAGGTAGGTAGATAAATGTATACATAACACTACTTGCTATGGGTAGACAGACAGGTAGGTAGACAGATAAATGTATACGTAACACTACTTGCTATCAGTAGGTAGACAGGTAGATAGACAGGTGGAGAGATAGATAAATGTATACATAACACTACTTGGTATGGGTAGACAGACAGGTAGGTAGACAGATAAATGTATACATAACACTACTTGCTCTTCCCTTAACATTACACATATATAAACATTAGCAGCATGTACAACAAAATCCCACAGTTCCATGCCTGGCTTAACCTATGTGATCCAGACATAGTAGCATTAACTAAGACCTGCCTTAAAAATGAAACAGATGACAATGAAATTCTACCACAAAACTGCAGTTTACTAAGAGCAGATGGATAAAATAAAAGGGCCAAGGGAGTCGTAATACTATACAAAATTTCTCTGCACCTTACCCCGATTTGCCACCTGTTAACATTCTGTTGTAGAAGATTTCGTCTGCTGGGCCTCATCCAACACCTCCCAAAGAAAATTCATACTGGGTGATTTTAATACTGACTGGCCCTCTCTCTTTCTTCTGAATCATCTAGCCAATCAATAAATGTCTATAATCTCTCACAGCTTCATTTCCACCCATTATAATAAAACAACAGTAAGGGAATATAATTAACTGGATTCTTACCGCTATGCCTGATAAAATCTTTACCCTTCCTGATACCTTAAGTGATCATCTCCCTACCTATGTATTAAAAAAAAAAGCTAATATTCAAAAGTTGCCACATTTCAGAGTAGCATGTAACCTTACACATGTCAGCAAATACTTTTTTATCCCGTATCTAAAACTACATAACTGGAATGCTCTAAAATATATTCCACTAGATGGCACAGTAAATCTATTTAATTCTGCTTTCTTGAACATCCTAAATGGACTTGCCCCACTCAGAAAAGAGAGTTTTGACCATATCTGACCCCTGATTGTCCGAAAATGAAAACACCTAGTGAGACTTAGAGACAGAGTCTGGAATACATGGCTAACCAATAAGACACTAACAAATCTCCAACAATTCAGAGAACTCAGAAACCAAGCTAAAACTCATATTAAGTTAGATAAAATATCCATAGAATATTGATGTGCAACATAAAAACTGCAAAAATATCAAAACATTCTGGTGCTCTATAAACCAGCTGGTCAATCTCGCTGTACCACTTAACACTAACAACAACTCTACCAGCTGTGCTGCACCTCAAACTTCCCCAAATACCAACAACAAAACAACAGCATCACTTACCAATAACAAGACAACAGCATCACCTACCAACAACCAGACAACAGCATCACCTACCAACAACCAGACAACAGCATCACCTACCAACAACCAGACAACAGCATCACCTACCAACAACTAGACAACAGCATCACCTACCAACAACCAGACAACAGCATCACCTACCAACAACCAGACAACAGCATCACCTACCAACAACTAGACAACAGCATCACCAACCAACAACCAAACAAAAGCATCACCTACCAACAACCAGACAACAGCATCACCTACCAACAACTAGACAACAGCATCACCAACCAACAACCAGACAACAGCAGCACCTACCAACAACTAGACAACAGCACCACCTACCAACAACCAAACAACAGCATCACCTACCAACAACCAGACAACAGCATCACTTACCAATAACAAGACAACAGCATCACCTACCAACAACCAGACAACAGCATCACCAACCAACAACCAGACAACAGCAGCACCTACCAACAACCAAACAACAGCATCACCTACCAACAACCAGACAACAGCATCACTTACCAACAACTAGACAACAGCATCACCAACCAACAACCAGACAACAGCAGCACCTACCAACAACTAGACAACAGCACCACCTACCAACAACTAGACAACAGCAGCACCTACCAACAACCAGACAACAGCATCACCAACCAACAACCAGACAACAGCACCACCTACCAACAACCAAACAACAGCATCACTTACCAATAACAAGACAACAGCATCACCTACCAACAACCAGACAACAGCATCACCTACCAACAACTAGACAACAGCATCACCAACCAACAACCAGACAACAGCAGCACCTACCAACAACTAGACAACAGCACCACCTACCAACAACCAAACAACAGCATCACCTACCAACAACCAGACAACAATACCACCTGCCAACAACTAGACAACAGCACCACCTACTTCTTCATCATAACCTCTCTTTTCAACCAGCCCCCACTACTTATACAAAAAACTATTACTTAAACTGAAACCCACCACCTTAGCCCACAGCAACCTACCTGGCAAATACCTTAAGGTGGCAGCAGAAGCAATGGACTACTCCATCTCAATTCTAATTAATTGCTGCATCAGGGAAGCATATGTCCATAGCCTCTGTAAAACCAAGCCACATTGCTCCCCTCTTCAAAGGAGGGCATTCAACTGAGTTCTCAAACTACAGGCCCACTGCCATCTTCTCCTTCTATCAAAAATACTCAAAAAATGCATCCAGTCACAACTCGTACATTACCTCACACAAAATAACCTCTTCTCTTCATCTCAACATGGCTTACTTCCCAACCACAGTAACTCTACTGCTTTACTTAGTTTCATCAATACAGTAAACACAAATAGAAATCACAGAACCTAGTGTCTGCTCTCTTCCTTGATTTATCCAAGGTCTTTGACATGGCCTCTCACTCCATTCTCCTACACAAACTTCATAACCAAGGACTCAACACCACTGCTTTATCATGGTTCTGTAGCTACATCCAAAATGGAGCTTAAGCTGTCAAGTGGCAAAACGACATATTATCCTTCCTCCCTGTCCTAGTTGGTGTACCACATGGGACACATTCTCTTTAACATCTTTATCAATGACCTACACAAAGCCTAAAATACTTCATCCCTAGTACAGTATGCACATAATGCCACAATTATCTCTATCACAATAAACATCAACAAGCTACAAGAACTTACCCAGGAGTCTTTCTCCTCTATGGACACCTGGCCGATACCTCTCCAGCTACTCCTAAATCTGAATTCAAACTAATCTCATTTACCCCCAAACAGCTTGCAATATCAGTTACTTCATCCAAAAAGACAAAGCTTGAACTCATCACACAAACTAAATTGGTAGGTATCTGTGTAGATAACAGCAATAAGAACATAAAATTTGAAACGCACATCCAAAATATTGTGACAGAAATTAAACCAAAAACAACATTCTCTCCAAAGAGCCAAATCCTTCATCTCAGACACTATTAAAAAAAACACATTGCCTCTTCTCTCTTCTCATCTTGTCTTCTCTAATGTATTCTGTTCCCGTCCTTAACAACATGTAAGTGACCTTGCTAAACAAACTTGAACAATGTTAGTACAAAATAGCATGATTTCCTGCCAACCTTCCAGATATAACCCACCACTGTGCCATTCTAAGGGAATTATAGTAGCTGGAATTTGGAATTTTCACATTACTTAATCTAGTCACAATTTACACAAATCCATAACATAATGTATAAACCTAACAACTGCCCATCCATCTCCAGCCTCATACAAATATATAAGCCTTCCAGGCCACTACATTCATCAGACAAATATCTAATACATGTATCCAAACCCAACAATTCACCTGGCGAATCAGCACACTCCCAGCACTTCACTCAATCCTGGAACTCTATCCTGCTAGTAAAACAATGAGAACATGTCCTAAAATTATTTAAAACTCAATTGAAGTCCTACCTACTCAATTACCAGCTCCGTGCATGTCATGTTCCTGATAATCTTCAGACCTTTACTGTCTTCTCTCTTTTATATAACAGACCATTGTACAGCTACTATGTCACAATTTCTATCTGTCAGACTATCAACTTGCTATGATCTTATATCCATTTTTAAGAGGAACGTGGATGACTGGATAGGATAGAGACAATACCCCCCTGGGATTTCACCTGCGTCCCTGCTGGACAGGGGCATCAGGTGCTGACTTGTCAGAACACGGGCTAATTTAGTGCCTAGGCTTATAAGGGACTCAGGGCCAGCAGTCTGGTAACTTACTGTGATCTGCCCCTCTCCACTACTATCATTATCCCCTTTTATGTGTACCTCCTCAATACTCCTTCATAATTTATAAATATCTTCTTCCTATAATTATTTCACTGTCTCCTACTCAGTTTCAAGTTATAGCTCATTCCATTTGCAAATAACCAGACTGTTATAAACTTGATATTAGCTAGTATTTTCTATATTTTTCATTTAACTGTCATGTTTTCATTAACTGTCATATTATTACAATTATATGTATGTTCATTTACTATTCTATGTATGCACATTTACTATTCCATGTATGCACATTTATTATTCCATGTATGCACATTTACTATTCCATGAATGCACATTTACTGTTCCATGTATGCACATTTATTATTTCATGTATGCACATTTACTATTCTATGTATGCATATTTATTATTCCATGTATGCACATTTACTATTCCATGAATGCACATTTACTATTCCATGTATGCACATTTATTATTTCATGTATGCACATTTACTATTCCATGTATGCACATTTATTATTCCATGTATGCACATTTACTATTCTATGTATGCATATTTATTATTCCATGTATGCACATTTACTATTCCATGAATGCACATTTACTATTCTATGTATGCATATTTATTATTCCATGTATGCACATTTGCTATTCCATGAATGCACATTTACTGTTCCATGTATGCACATTTACTATTCCATGTATGCACATTTATTATTTCATGTATGCATTTATTATTCCATGTATGCACATTTACTATTTTATGTATGCATATTTATTATTCCATGTATGCACATTTACTATTCCATGAATGCACATTTACTATTCCATGAAAGCACATTTACTATTCCATGTATGCACATTTACTATTCCATGTATGCATTTATTATTCCATGTATGCATATTTACTATTCCATGTATGCACATTTTCTATTCCATGTAGGCACATTTATTATTCCATGTATGCATATTTACTATTCTATGTATGCACATTTACTATTCCATGTATGCACATTTATTATTCCATGTATGCACATTTACTATTCCATGTATGCATATTTACTATTCCATGTATGCACATTTACTATTCCATTTATGCACATTTATTATTCCATGTATGCATATTTACTATTCTATGTATGCACATTTACTATTCCATGTATGCACATTTATTATTCCATGTATGCACATTTATTATTCCATGTATGCACATTTACTATTCCATCATGTATGCAAATTTATTATTCCATGTATGCACATTTACTATTCCATGTATGCACATTTATTATTCCATGTATCACATTTACTATTCCATGAATGCATATTTATTATTCCATGTATGCATATTTACTATTCTATGTATGCGCATTTACTATTCCATGTATGCACATTTATTATTCCATGTATGCACATTTATTATTCCATGTATGCACATTTACTATTCCATGTATGCACATTTATTATTCCATGTATCACATTTACTATTCCATGAATGCACATTTACTATTCCATGTATGCACATTTACTATTCCATGAATGCACATTTACTATTCCATGTATGCACATTTACTATTCCATGTATGCACGTTTATTATTTCATGTATGCAGATTTACTATTCCATGTATGCACATTTATTATCCAATGTATGCACATTTACTATTCTATGTATGCATATTTATTATTCTATATATGCACATTTACTATTCCATGAATGCACATTTACTATTCCATGTATGTGCATTTATTATGTAAGTCTTGCATCACTGCCTTCTACTCATTCTGTAAAATGGAGCATTTCTCCCCAGGCTGCTGCTGAAAATGGAACCTGTGCCCAATCAGACTTTTCCAGTAAACTAAAGCAATAAATAAATAAATAGAAAGATAGATATACTTGTACACATACATAGCTGAATGTATATCTCCATGTATATGGTCATATGTTACATATACAATGTGTGCATGTGCATGTGCAAATGCTACCTAGCTTATAGTGGCAGTGTGTGCATTTGTAGAACAGTTCCATTACTGCAGTGTACCTGGAACATCCCTTCTTGATGAATGTTGCCATGTGGCATCCACCTGTTGCAGCAGTTTTTATGCTTTCTAGCAAAGAGTCCTTACAGGAGCCCTGAACCCCTGTCAGTGAATCTGCTCTGCTTTTTACATCACTGCGTATGTGTAACATCCCAGCAGATGGTTGTTGTCTCTCTGATACTGAGTCACTACATCCACCTTGCATACTGCTCTGTGCAGCTATAGAGTGCTGCACTGTTTAGTACACTTTACATGATGCATGTGTACATTTCCTTCATATTATGTATAGCATGCACTGCTGGTTGGCATTGTTTCATGACATATGCATATACAGATAGAGATGTCTAACTCCAGCAGGCTTCACATGCTTGTAGATATTAGTATTGTATGTGCAGTTGCAACACACATATCTGTTGTGTTCTATTAGTGGTATGTAATGAGAATCCTGTGTGTTCTTTGTATGTACATCTTTAAACTAATGCACAATGCTTGAACATGTATGGATCTCCAATGTAATGCAAGTGCTTGAGCACATGGAATGTTGTTAGGCACGAGAATTATTGAACAGGATCCTCCCACTTGATTCTGACACATACATGTTGTAAACATAGCATTATACAACAGTCTGGATCCTCCTACTTGATCCTGATACATATATGTTGTAGACATAGCATTATACAACAGTTGGGATCCTCCTACTTGATCCTGATACATATATGTTGTAGACATAACATTATGCAACAGTCGGGATCCTCCTACTTGATTCAGATACATATATGTTGTAGACATAGCATTATACAACAGTCGGGATCTTCCTACTTGATCCTGATACATATATGTTGTAGACATAGCATTATACAACAGTTGGGATCCTCCCACTTGATCCTGACACATATATGTTGTAGACATAGCATTATACAACAGTGATGATGGTACAAAGAATGGGCATGTGCCTGCTAAACAAATAAAAGTATATGTATAGAAACTGCTTCAGCTAAGACAATTCCCTGACGTAACAGTCATAGTGAAATATTAATGCACATGTGTGACCAGTAATAATGCACGGGGTTTGAATATGCAGACCACATACAAAACTACAGACACATGTATGTATGTAGACCAGCCAAGTTCATGGTTAATGGCTCATAAGCACCTTTGTGACTATGACTCAGGAGTCTGTGCAATAGCTATAACTAAACAGAACAAACTTTATTCTACATTTGTTAGCTACGACATTCGATTTTTTCCTTTGGATTATAATGTGCAATAGTACACAGGACACAATTGCTCTCCAGTATGCCCTCCATTTAAAACTGCTTTAGGTGAAAGAGTCTTATCTAGACTAAGACCTGCTACCTGGAACCACCTGCCTTCAGACATCAAAAAATGATAAGCCATTAAAGCATTCAACGATACACTTAAAGAGCACTTAAGGAACATCTCTTTATTTAATCTGCCTGCAGCTGCTACCATGACAATGACTAGGTAACTTACCATCCCATATCATGAAGAGTAGACTACATTTAATACCCTTTTCTCACCCTCCTAATATGGCATCTAAGAAGCACATTTTTCACATGCATAAAAGAGTTTATGTGTTACATGTAGATCTGCAGTGCACTGCATTTTATGCATATCATAGCTTGCATTTTGTATATATTTTTTTCTAAATGTACTCTGACTGGATCCTTTAATCTTTCTAGTATGTTCTAAATTTTGCTGTGTACTCATTCTGTATGCAGTGTTGATTGAAAGACTGTGATACATTTTCTGCTCTTTGAACTTGGGTAGTGGCTGAAAAGGGTCACTAGACCAGTTCACTTACTTGGTGAACAAATAGTAAATAAAATAAATAGATAGATAATACTCAGGAACAATAAAGGAAGTGCTTTCATTACTGCAACACCATGTCTGTACCACACACACACACACACACACACACACACACACACACACACACACACACACACACACACACACACACAGACACACACACACACACACACACACACACATCTATAGATTTAAATATATCTATCTATCTATATATATATATATATATATATATATATATATATATATATATATATATATATATTTATATATATAATGTGTTCAGTTTGCAGGAGATCCTCAAGTCTGGACATATTTTAGTTGATATTTAATAATTCTAATAATCCTGACACTGAGTAGAGATGCATTAATACTACTTGAAAATGGGATTGGAAGAATTAGTTGAAGGGTAGTAACTTGTTGATAAGACAGTAAGATGGCCAGTTCTGTTGTTCATAGATACAATAAGTCAGCTTAGAAGGTTGTTGCCTTAAAGTTGAAGAAAGAGAGATGTAAAATGATGTTGGGCAAGACTAACAGTGAGAGATACTCTAGTCCGGGTTAGTACAGGGACATAGCCAGTGGGTTGTAAGGCATGATTTGAGTTTCTTTTTAAATACTGAAGTTGAAGAAAGAGATGTAAGTTCACCAGGAAGTAGGTTCCAGCTTTTGCCTACAGTGTTAGCAAAAAGGGATTCTCCTGCTTTATTGTTAGGTTTTTGAGTAGTAATGAGTAGTTTGTTTGCAGAGCATAGGTTTGTAAGAGTTTTATATGGGCAGATTAGACTTGTGAGAATTGGTGTGTTATTTGGATGATAAAGGGTTTTATGGGTAATAGTTAGTTGGTGAAGTAGAATTTAATTCTGCAGTTCCAGCCAACCCAGTTGTTTCAGGTTTTGGCAGTGATGGGATCTGATAGGGGCGCCAGTAGCAAATCTGGCAATATTATTGTAGGAGATTGCCAGCTTGTTGAGGTTACTTTTTGATAGATTTGTGTATACAGGGGAGGCATAAAAGAGTGTTGAGATGAGGTAGGTGTGGGCAATAGAAGTTCTAGCTATGGGAGTAAGGAAAGGTTTAATTCTATAGAGGGAGCCTAGTTTTCGGTTAACTGATTTTATTGTGGTGTTAATATGAGTATCGTAGTTAAGGTTGTGGTCAATTGTCACTCCTAAGAGTTTAGTGGTAGTGTCAGGGGATATAACCATACTATTTGTAGATTTAATAGTGAAGTGAAGTGGGGTGAACTTGAGTGTGGGAGTAAACAGCAGTAGTTTAGTCTTTTTGGGGTTAAGGAGGAGGCGACGCTGTAAAAACCAGTCCTCATCAAGCTCAAAGACATTTTGGGTGAGGGACTGCATTTCAGATGGTTCAGTAGCTGAGGAGATTAAAGTGGAGTCATCTGCGTATTGAATGGATACAGCATGTGGGATACTAGTAGATAGATTGTTTATAAAGATAGAGAATAGAAGAGGGCCCAGAATAGAACCTTGGGGTACACCAAGGGAGACAGGAAGGTGGGAAGATAGAGTGTTGTCCCAGAGTACTGACTGTTGCCTGTTATCTAAGTAGGACTTGAACCACAGTAGAGCTTGCCTATCGAGTGAAAGTGACTTAAGTATATTCAGTAGTAGGTGATGGTTAACCATATCGAATGCTTTTGAAAGATCTATAAAGATAGCAGAGGACAGGGTGTTATTGTTACGGGTTTTGTTAATGTGGTCAGAAAATGATAGGAAGGCTGTAGTGGCGCTATGGAAAGGTCAGAAGCCATGTTGAGAGCTAGCTAAAAGGTTATTTTGGAGGAGGTGGTCTAGCAGTTGCCGATGGCTTCATTTTTCCATGATTTTAGCTTTGGGAGAGAGTAGGGCAATTGGACGGTAGTTAGAAAGTTCTGTTGAGTTGCCACCTTTGTGTAGGGGAATTATATGTGAGACTTTCCAGATGGATGGGATGGTGCCTTCAGTGATGGTTCCATTAATTAGGATAGAGACAGGGTAAGCAATAAATTTAGCTGCTATTTGAAGATACTTAGCAGGTAAGAGGTCAGCAGAGGGGGTAGAGGGTTTAAGTTTTTGAAGGAGAGTACAGATAAGGGATGTAGGCACAGGTTGGAGTTGGAAAGTGGGTGGTGAGTTATTTAAGGATGAAGAAAGATTAGAGGATACAAGAGGTAAAGAGTTAGCAAGTGACTGGATAGCTTCAGTGAAGAAGTTATTGAAGGAATCAGCAGGAGCGGCTCGTGGCATCGGACTGCCGGACTGCAGCCCTCTCAGCTAAAAAGAAGAAAATGTAAAAAAAAAATACCTTTTCTTGTATGACAGTAATCACAGTAGCAGATGTTTTTTTTTTTGTTTAAAATGCGAAATTCGAGTCCGCGACTCGGAAGTACGCGCATGTGCACTTTAACCGCCTCGGGTTGCGGCGGTTTTAAATAGATTTTTTTGTTTGTTTTTATTGCAGCCCGGTGGAGTAATGAAGGCATCATTGTGATGCCCAGAAGTCTATGTGGTTCCAAACTGCATAGAATTGGAAGGGGCTCGGACTGCGATGTCCGCAGGCACGTCATGACGTGCTTGCTGGGCTAAATGCTGCTGATTGGTTGTCGCTGTCTTCCCGGGCTTTATGTGCTGGGAAAACAGCGAGAATCAATCAGTCAGTTGTGGGCTTGTGGAATGTGGATTGATTCGTGACTGTGATTAAGCAAGGAGTCCGATTTTTATTAATAATTTAATTTGGCATTGGATTTTAATTTTTTTTTATTTGGTGGTAATATCTGTGCTGTGCAGCCTGTGCTAGCCTGAAGGAAGAACAGAAGAAGAAAGAAGAAGAAAGAAAAGAAGTTAGAAGAAGAACAGAGTGAAGGTGGTGCTGAAGTAAAGTAAGTATTAGTTTTAAAAAAGGAACAAGTGATTAAATCACAGTGATGCTGGCATTTCTTATGCAGATTAATAGTCTAATTGTTTGTATTATTTTTAATGAATCTATGTCAGAATAGTTTACCCCTGAAAAGCTTTGTAATAATTATGCATAATCAGTCAGTCATAGGTCTAGCTACTCTCAGTCCAGAGGCTATCAATGTGCTGTGAAATTATTTTTTTCATATATTGTATTCTTGTAAAAGTAGATGGCATGTGTTTAATAATAGTGTTAAACAGCATTAAACTTTGTTTCCAGGACTTCCTGGGATATTGACTTTATAATCAACCTTTGTTTCCTGGCCTTCTTTGTTTCTATGGCTTCTTCTGAAACTGACTGTGTAATAATCTACAATCAGTAAAAAATGCTCTGAATGCAGGTAGTAAAAACAGTGGCTAGTGATAAAATCAACTACACCTGCAATAACACATAGGTTTACACCTGTTGAACAGGTAACTGTTAATGAAATGGACATGATATGGACACTATCAGTTATTAACATTTGTTAACAGTAGACTGACCCACACTATCCAAAGCTTTGGTGCAAGGAATTATCCTTTGATCCAGATTCATTTGGATTAGTTCTGAGAGCCACATGAATCTGTATCTCCCCAATATGCTCACCAAAAAAAACGTTCAAGGTGTCTAAAAAAAATCTGATGAGTTGAGATAAAACTTTTTTTAACAACTTGTTTGGTGCCCCTGCCAACCACCATGTGTTATGTATTGTTGCCTGTATCAAGGCTTCACAGGAAGGCAGACAGCATGTTAGAACATTCTGGTACATGCTCATCCTGACAATGATGGAGGCTTTTTTCCCTTCTGTCTGTTAACTTCCCACATGCAAGTCATACAGAGGTAGCCCTGAAATCCATGTGCACTCTAGATATGCTCTGACCTCCTGTCTCTCTGTCTTTCTGTCTCCATCACATTTGTGGACTAGAGCTAGCATCCTCATTCTCAGCCTCCACTCCACTGAGGGTTGTAGCCAGGCAGGAACATCACATTCCCATCCTGTCCTCATGCAGCTCCTACAGAGACCAGGCCTACCATTCAGACCTGAGTCCCCGTGAATCACAGTCAGGACCCCACCACTCTGCTCCACAGAGCTGCTAAATGGATAGACTTTGGCTTATGTATTCATCTTTGTAAAATGTTCTGGATCTGTAGTTGCCAACATCGAAGTGTCCTTTATGAACTTCTCCTTCTAGGTCCACTGTTGTTTGATCCAGAAACTGAATAACCACTAAAAATGGTGAAAGAGAAAAGACAGTCCCTTTTGGATGCAGTTGTTTAGTTTCACCTTCCACAGAGTACCTACAGTTAGTAGATACCATGGTTCTACAGCTTGAATGCAGAACATGTTTACTAATTGCCAGGACCAGTCCAGGTCTTTGGTTCAGCAAAGAAGCTGGGACCATTCCTCTCAATTTCTTGGCACACGAAATCTGGACAAAGCTTAAAACAATGTGGAGTAAAAGGCAAAAAAATAGGGAAAGATTTTAAATATTTCTCTTAGAAAGTTGCTGGGATAACAGGTTTTGTGTTAGCATTTTCTGTAGGAAGAAATGCCAGAACACCACAAATTATATGAAGAACAGATCAAAAATATGAGGCAAAAATATAGACATTCTGTGAAAATCTCTACATATGAGAGGTATGGCTGGGATAGAGTTGATGGTTCGTATTTCAGTGGAATTGTGTGCATCTCCAGACAAGCTTATAACAATTCCCATCTCCTTAAAGGGATGGTTACGGGAATATGATGTCTAGCTCAGTGTTGCTTCAGCTTTACTACTGGACCACAGACAGTGAGCTTAATAAACCAAGGTTATCACCTGTTCTTTTGTACTATTCCTGTTCTGCATGTTACCACTGACATCCTTCCACATCAGGAAAAAAACATGCAAGTAAAAAAAAGGGCATAACCTCCTGGAAAAAAAAAGAAGCATCTCATTGGTCTTACAAGATCAGTACAGACTCAGATAATATTCTAGATTATTTTAAGTACCAAAGAAATGAAGTGACCTAATACACATTCTCGATCTAAGCAGTCTCATCATCTTCATTCGCGGTACGTCTTTCCACGCTGACATGTAAATAGCTTCTGCAGAGATCAGATGTAGTTTTTGGACTCTTGAAATGCTCACCTACAGATCAGGATAGTGAAGTAGTCTAGAAGGTGCCTGTATTTTTTTTATTAGGGCCAGGCAGCAGGTATATTCAACCTTATGTTGTCACTTGGTACATTCAGTAGGCTTATATTTGCGGGACCAAATCCCTAAGGATGTACAGAGACAGAATAATTCCTTACATAAATTATTTGGCCTGGTTTTCTGATTCCCCAGCTGGTCTCATTGAACAGAGGGAGTATCTATAGCCACATGTTTAGTATGACTGTAAACTTTGCAAAGTTCCATCTAAAACTGTCTTGTCAGGCTGCATTCTTAGATAGTTTCCTGGATACCAGGATCTGTAGGGTCTCTTTACTCTTAAAATGATTACCAGATTTACTATCAACCTTTCATCTTTTGCATGCCCCCAGAGTGATTGCTATCCATTGCCTTAGGTTCCTGGTCATGATGGTAGCCTCCACTCCAACAATGCTTCATGTTGCATGCAATGAGTGCTCTCCACTGGACATTGACAGTTGAATGATTACAAGTTACAAGAAATGGACTCAATGGCTGTGCCAATCAAGATATTTGTGGACCTCCCATTTCAGTCTGTGAGTAGACAAGCTGTAGTCATCGTGTGTGTGTGTGTGTGTGTGTGTGTGTGTGTGTGTGTGTGTGTGTGTGTAAAATGCCCCAGTTACTATATACTGGTGGCTAGAGAACAAATGGTGTTGGATAGAGATACTCAGGTTTTAACCCTGTACCTTGTATGCAGGTGTTAAGGACCTGAATTCCCTACCCACCACCATTTGTAAAATAATTTCAGATTTTTGCCTCATATTTGATCTGATCTGTTCCTCATAATACCTGTGGTTTCTAAATGTTGTAATGCTTGATATTTGATAGTGCAGTGGTAGTATTGTTGCTTTATGGCTGTAGGTTCTCGGGTTTGATGCTTGGCTGGAGTGCCTTCTGTGTGGGGTCTGCATCTTCTCCTTGTGTTTGTGTGGGTTTGCTTTTTCGTCCTCCCATGTTATAAAGACATGTCTGCATTATTTCTTCCTGGGCCTCTGCTGAAAATTGTTTTTTTATTCCAAGTCAGATTGCCCTGATTAACAAATGTTAAATAAAATTGACAGGCATTTGAATTTCAGACTTCATATTCTTCAGAAAATACATAGTAACACAACCTTTTATTCTAGCAATTTTCTAAGTTTATAAGATGAATATTTGAAATTTGTCCTTATTTTTGGGACTGTATTACCCCATTATTGGCTTTGTCCAGGTTTTTTGTGCTAAGGTTGACAACTATGGCAAGAACTGAATTCACTGAATATGTCTGAGGGCTGTATTCCCTCATTACTGGGTTTGTCCAGGTGTTTTGTGCTAAGAGGTTGACAGCTATGGTGAGAACTCAATTCATTAAATGATAGCCATTTAAGTTTCAGTCTTCCTCTCTTTCAAAAAGCAGCTGATATGGTGTAGTGGTATGTTGCTCTGACTGTTTTGCACAGGGACCTTGGCAGTAAAATGTATGGTGGTAACACAGCATTTTTCTTTCACAAAGCAGGTGATTTGGCATAGTGGTATGTTGCTCTGACTCTTTTGCACAGGGACCTTGGCAGTAAAATGTATGGTGGTAACACAGCGTTTTCTACAACTTTCCAAGATTATACAAGCAATGTTTAATGTGTCCCTGGTTTTTGGCCTTTTGTGCCCCCCCCCCCAATAAATTTGGCTTTTTCCAGATTTCTTGTGATGCGAAGTTGAGATGCAGTTCAGTATTGAGTAGATTTTACAAGGAGCTGAGAGCTGCAGGAGAAGAGAAGTTTAGTGCTGCTTATGGAAAGTCAGCTTGCAATGTTAATAGCACAACAGGTTCTGTACTTGCCTTTTAATGCAGAAGGTTGTTGGTTCTACTCCCACAAGGGGTGAATGCTGCTGTACTGAAAAAGTTAAGATACTAACTATGAGCTTGTTATCTGTTTGCCATCCATTTTCTATTGCAATATTACTAGCTTATCATTTTTAATGTAATATAGGCAATTTATTCCTCGGGGGCATCAGACACTTTATTTTTCGATGAAACCATGAAATATAAAGGTTTTTGCTAGCAGCAACCTCTTCACTAGTTACAGATTTATTTAATGTGGAATTATTTAGATGACTTTTTTACTTCAGAGATTGTGCATATTTACTGATAATGGTGGACTGTAGAATTGTGCATATTTACTGATAATGGTGGACTGTAGAAGTTTGAGTAGACATTTATGATGGAAATGTTCTGAATTGGGCAGTTTTGTCATTTTTGGTGCATGCATTTTGTTTCATTGTTTACTGGAAAAATGTTCAAAACAATAGGAAGGTGTATCAAAGAGCACATGTATGTTTCATATGCAAGGGGCCTATGATTTGAAAACAGCCCAGAATTAATCTTTATCTACCACTGGTAAAATGAATTTTCTTTGAATGTGGGTTTCAATGTTGTTTCAATGAATGTGAGTTTCAAGGGCAGAGAAGTTTTAATGCTAAGTTTGCTTAGCAGATGTCTTAGTGTTTGTGCTGTAAAATGCAAAATAAAACTTTCAAATGAAGTCCAAATCATCATAGAAGTAAATCCGTATGCACATTAGTGTTTATGGTAAATGGAGTGAAATAGCCAAGTAATGGATCATTGGAATGGCTGCAGGAGGAGGCTCCATTTGACCATGATTTTGTGAGGGGGAAGGGCGGCAAACTTAGACAGCCCCAGCTGAACTATACCTCCCAACTGTCCAGATTTTCAAAGAATGAATAGATTTTTGCTTCTTATTTTTGGTTTGTTCCTCATAAAATTTGTGGCAAATCATTTAGGAATTAAGTCACTAAATAATGACGCACTGAGTTTCAGACTTCATAACCAATGCATGCTAAAGTAAGACTTGTTCTATCAACTGTCTCAGTCTATACAAGAGCAATTTTTAGTACTGTTTATATGTTCCAGTATATTTGGCCTTGTCCAGATTTATTGCATTAACAGGTTGAGAGGTACATGCAAATAAATTGCTTTATAGAATTAGGCATAGCCAAACCTCTCAACTGTCCCTGATTTTGGCTCAAAATGTTGCTCTTCCCCTAATAATCCCACCACAAAAATAGCAATTTTGGAAGAAGACATGGAGGGTTTACAATTAAGAAATAACTGTAATCATAGTTATATATTACTTTTATTTCAGAAATGCATGTAGATTCTTTTATTTTGTCAGCTGCTCAAGTTAGCAGTACTAATATTAAAGTGTCCCTTCTTTGACAGGTTCCCAGCTGTATTGTGTGGCTATTTTATATTTTTACATCACATTTTTGGTCCATTTTTCATAAAATTGTGTTTTTTGGCAAATTAGTGACAAATCATTAAAGACTGAAGTTAGAAAATAATGACAGACATTTGAGTTTCAGATTTCATACCATTTAGAAAATTCATACTAATGCAAGACCTATTCTATTATCTTTCTAAGTTTATAAGAGCAATATTTTTAAAAATTGTCCTTGTTTTTGGGCCTTTGTCCCACTTCTTTGTATGGCTTTGTCCAGATTTCTTGCTCTGAGGTTGAGAGGTATGACAAATGTGTCAGGGTCATCATAGTCAGCCAGAGACATTTCAAATTGTGACATACTTGTTGCACCCCACTCCCCCATGTAGTGACTCTAGATGTGTCGAAGCAAGGCAAGTAGTAGTTATGCAGTGTAAATATGCATGGTATCCCCCCATCCAAGCTAGACGCAAGTACTAGAGTGGCTTTTCATCTGTCCTTGATTTTTGCAGAATGGTCTGGTTTCTGTCATATTTTTTGTACTGTTGATTTATGCTTATCACTCAAAGTGCCTGTTGCTCTGTGTTTAAGTAGCAATACTTTAATGACCATCAGGTAAGCTTGGCTGAGATTGTAAGATGCAAGTAAGCTTTAATAAGCATACTGTTAAAGAATTGCCAACATTGAAAGCCTTTCTGTTGCAATGTAGAGAATACTTAACTAATGTATAAGTTTTGGGTATTGAAATGCACATGACAGTATTTGTAATAAAGGACAGGATTACATTATTTTAAGAAGCTCATTACATTTAGAGACTTCCAGTCATCTCTGCGGCTTTACCCTTAAACTAAACAGAATGCCAATTGTGTGGTCCATAACCTGTACAGTAATCCTTTTAAGCAATGTATCTTGAGCTTATTTCTTGTTTGCTTTTCATTTTTTACTTTGATCATGTTTTCCCCATGAAACAAGTAGATAGTTGTCAGGCAGCAGGTCTTTTTTTGGATAAGGAACATTTTTACAAGTGGGGGCATCAGAGATTTCTACTTTCAGCATGTTACTTGGTACTTTAATAAAGCTGAATATAAATTATAATTAGAACTGCAGTGCAAGAAGTGGTTTGAGTTGAGTGCTGCTTGTTTTTCTTATACTAGATTTTGACTGGCATTCATTTAATGTAAAATAATTTATTTTTCATGCCTCACAACCTTTTTGTTTCCATCCAGATATTAAGTAAGCTGTCATGCAGCCAATGCATTGAAATATTTTTATTCTTCTACAGTTCGTTTTGTCTTGATTGGACTCTCATAATGACGGTTTGGCACCCACGGCAGTGTATTTAGTTAGTTTTTTGTGGTTTTGAGCATAGCTCCTCCCCTTTCTATTTGGCCGCACCCCTTCCCATTGACCCCACCCATTCAGCTGTCTCCTGCAGCCCCCCTTTGATTTGAAGTCACCAGCCGCCATTGGGAATCAGTAATTAGTATGGGAGCGTTGTTGGTGATTCCAGATGGGGTTGGTGTTTTAGAGTTGCCTGGATGTAGTAGTCTATTGATTCCTGACCAGAATTTTTGTGGACTTTGTTGATTGGAATGTTGAAGTTGAAAGAAGAAGTTTTTTTTGTCCAGTAGTTTTGATACTTTAGTTGAGTTTCTAAGCTGTTTAAATTTTAGATGATCTGATGGGGTTTTAGAGGTACGCCATTTGGCCCAAAATTTGTTTCTTAGTAGAATATTTTGCTTAGTTCCCTTCGTAAGCCAAGGAGCAGTTTTGGTACTGTTCCTAAGAGTACGAAAAGGGGCATGGAAATCCAAGATTTCAAGAAAATTAGAGTTGAAGTATGCCACTGCTTCATCTAGTTGGAGGTGTTTTAAGGGTGACCAGTTGCATACACTCAGATCATTCTGGAAGTGTTCTGGGTTAAAATGTTTATTGCAATGAGAAGTTCTAAAAGTTGAGAGACTGGTAATATTAGTCATGTCAAATTATATAAGTTAGAGAGTGATCACTAATGTCAGCTGGTAGGAAACCTGTCATATATGTTGCGGATAGAGTATTTATAAGGATTCAATCTAGGGTGGTTTCTTTGTTGGTAGGTTTATGGATACAAGTAGGTGAAGTGATAGTTTGGGAGAAGCCATAAAGGTTTATGTGGTTAGATGGATTATTGGAATTACAGGTATTCCAGTCTATATTAAAGTCGCCTAGGAGAATGGTTTCTTGTGGATAGTTAGTGGATAGCCAGGTAAAGATATTTTCAAGGGAGGTGATGTTATTACCTGGAGGAAGATATGAGCATATAATGTAGATGGACTTACTAATGTTTAGCTGTAGCTTAGTGATAAGAATTTCAGTATTGCTATCAGAAGGTGGGTGAGTATCAAGTGGTGTAACTTGGAGGCTTGCTTTGTATAATAAGGCTACGCCCCCACCCTTCTTGTTAAGGTGATCCATTCTTATAATACTATACCCAGGTGGGGTGATTTCATAGTCTTGGGTTGTTGGTTTTAACCAGGGTTCAGATAGGCAAAGAATGTCAAAGTCATGTACATCCAGTAGGGCATAAAGGTGAGTTACTTTATTATTGACACTTCGTATGTTTAAATGAGATATGAAGAGGGAGTTAGGAGGCCTAGTAGGGGTGTGAAAGGAAGAGGGAGAGGGTTTATCTGGGTTAGCCGGTCTAAAAATAGAACGGCCAGGATTGGGATGAATGTCGCCATCAAGTAGGAGGTGAAGGTGTATTCTAGGTGTGTGAATTAGAGTAAGATTCAATATGTTATGTGCTCTTTTGACTTGGTGGAGTTTATAGCTAATGGAGATGACTCTATGATACTTTGGGAGGAGGTTGTTAGTAACAGAAGTAATGTTGATGTGTTTAAGAGTAGCTGATGAGGATAATGGGGAAGTATCTTTTGTGCGCAACTGGAAGTTAGTGAAGCTAAGATGTTCAAAGGCAGTTAGGACATAAGGAAGGAAAAGGAAAGGCAGAATTAAGAACAGGAGTATGGGTTTGAGGTGAGTTTATATGGGTTAAGTAGGCATAGTGCTGAAGTAATAGAGGGGTGGAGAGTAAGTAGGTAAGAGTATAAAGTTAAGTAGGAGGAGTATAGTAAGATAGGATATCTTTAATGAGATGTGGGATGGGATTGGATAATGGGGAGGTGGGAGTGGTTAGAGAGGTATAAGGCTAGGTACACTGGGGTGGGTGTAATTTGGGGGTAGGGTAGGGGAGCGGAGTGAGTCTGCAGGGAGAACGGAGCGAGAAGAACCAGATGAAGGATGAAAAAAAAGAGAATTTAGTGAAAACAATCAGTGAAATGCTGACTGCTGAGGGTAAGTGAAGGTAGAGGAGAGTAAAGGTGGTAGCAGACTTAAGTGGAAGTATGAGGAGGAAGGGTAGCTAAGTGAATTGTGGTGGTGAATTTGAAGGGGTACAGTGGTACTACAATAAAATAAGTAAGGAAAAACTAGTTCTCTGAGAGTTTCTAATATGAAGCAGTTGGTTAGATGTACAAGGAAAGTAACAGGAGAAGGGTACCATCTAGTAGATAAAAACTATACTGCTACAGTAGCTCCTGGAGGGAGATAGCAGGACAAGGAATAAGGGAGGGAAATAGTGCAGTCAAGTACAGAGGCTACAAGAGGGAGGGGATGGAAGTAAAGAAGTAGAGAGGAGTAGGCTGCTGGTTATCCTGGCAGGGAATGGTACATATGCACCTATTATGTACAACAGATAGATTAGCATACAGTAAATAACATACTTTCTTGTATCCTTGAGGTGATGAGTTCAGGGAGAAGTTTGCTTCTATTACTTAACTTAGGAAGAGACAGCAGGAATTTTATTTCAAATTACTATTTTGAGGTCGTCAGGTAGGGCAGGTTCCCAAACCCTAATTCAGGACAGGCAGGTTGACTAGAATGGGTGAGAACACAGGAGCCCAGGACGCACAGCAGCCAAGAGCGAGACAAGGAAATTGGCCTTCAATTAACTGCTTTATAACCCACCCACCTCTCAGACAAGTCATGGTGATTGTTTTATTGGTCACTGTATTAAAAAACAGATCTGTTTTTCACCAAGAATTTCTAAGCAGAAGGATATTACTTCTGTAAGTGAACTGCCCTTATCAGTTAGACACTGTGACTGATTTTGCTTTAGAATTTGCCTGAATATTGCTATTTGAAGTGAAAACAAGTTGTGGAATGCAACTCATTTGCAATGGCATTTTTTTTACTTAGTACAGCATTATCAATTTGTCTGCTTTATGAGCTCAGCATTTTTATATATGATAATGGATATGATTTTATTTAATTTCATAGGCATTTTGCTATTCAGCCTTGATTTGTTTTAGATGTATTCAGTGCATTCTCACATATCAATAGCTGTTTCTGACCCCAGTCTAAAAACATGTTCCTAGACTCAGCTCTTAATGTACCCATGTTTTTATCACTGTCAGATATGCACACCCAGTAAGAGTGGATCCCCTGATGCACATTTGGCCCCTGCTGCCTTTCCTGAGCAGCCCTTCCTGGCACAACTATTAAAGCACTTAGAGAATGTCTCCATCATGACAGCTAAAACTTGATTTAATCAGTTAGCTTACATGCTCTATTTTCACAGAGCTGTTACGTGCTTTTAGCTTGCTGGGGCGTAGCAATATTTAGTCTGGCACCATAAAAATCAAGATGAATATATATATATATATATATATATATATATATATATATATATATATATATATATATGTATATATATATATATATAAGGTGGGTACATTTACAGATTTTGTGCTGAAATGTATAGGTACCTCTCTCCATTCTGTATAAGAAGGTCAAATGATGAAGGCCTGTATGACTCATAGTGTTTATCCATCTTCCTCCAATCTGACCCACTCAGCATATTACTTGGCATCCAGACATTCAATTTATTTTATTAGCTTGCATTTCATCAGTTCATCTGAAGATACAGCAGTAAGAAGAGGAGGCTTCTGCTGTCGGTAGACAGGAGAGACAAATCTACACAATAGCTCTGCTTTCAACAGAATATGTGCCTAATGTACCTCTGCAGATTGTGCAGTAACTCAGTCACTGAATTAAGATTATGATATCAATGCTTATGAATGATTTTACATTCTAAATTTGTCACCATGGCCCTACAAACTTTGTTTTCCCAGTACCCAAGTAAACAAACTAGAATGACCCAATGTTCACATTCACAATTAATGGTCTAGTGCTTAGCATGAAAATTGCCAGTGCATACTTGTAGCCTTTCTTTGTCAAGAATGGGAACCATACACAACAATTAATTAATCATTTAGCCTGATTGTATACTGCAAATCAAGTTATAAAAAGCATTTTAAGACATAAATGTAAGATATAGTGAAAGCTTCATCTGGTGTTTTGAATGCAATATGTATATTTTTGCAGGCCACATTTTTAATATTGGTGGCCAAAAGCAAGAAGGCAAAGGACTGACATATATCCACTACATTAGTGTTATACACTTATTAGTCATACCTCTCAAAATCTGGACAAAGCCTAAAATAGTGGGGGACAAATGCCCCAAAATAGGGACAAGTTTTAAATATTGCTCTTACAAACTTAGAAAGTTGCCAAAGCAACAGGATTTGTTTTAGTATACATTTTCTGAAAGATATGAAGTCTGAAACTCAAATGTATGTCGCTATTTAATGAAGTCAATCCTCAGTGATTTACCAGAAAACCTCACATTTTATGAGGCACAGACCAAAAGTATGATTCAAAAATCTGGACTTTGTGATAAAATCTGGTCAGCTGAGAGTTATGTTACTAGTTACAGAGATGAAGGCAGTGAACAGGGGTTACAGATCATTCTTAGCAGCAACATAATCCAGAATCTGGAATTTAAAGGGATTTGATTTATAAGTCCGTTGATTTACACTGAGCCCACATCTGATGAAGTAATATGTAAACGAAAACATAATGTGGAACATTTATATGTGCTGACTTGAGTTGGAAGCGGAAGCTGTTTTAAAACGACAATTAAAATTTCTCGTCTGATTTCACCTACTGCATCATTTTTTTTGGATTTTAGAGATGAAGGCAGTTACTCAGAAACTCAAACAAAATACCCATGAATTTGCTTGCCTTCATTGAATTATGTTTCAAAGTTGTTGCAATATACACTTTATCTTCAGTTTCACATCATTATCTACTTCAAAGAACCACATTAATTTTACTTTACAGTACAAACAGACTTTCTGCAGAAAACAGACTGCTGCCAAAATATCTGTATGGCTTGCAAATAGACAACACTGACAAGCATGGGATCATAGGATCACAGGATCATAGGAAATTACTAGGCTATTGACCCAGAGGTCATTTCAAGCCTAGTCATTTCATCCCAATGTAATGTCATAGAAATGTTAGTTATTACCCAAGATTGCATTTAGTAATGACTGCCCATGTCCAGGAGGGTTGTGGGAACTATTCCTGGTAAGAATTTATGGTGCCCCATCCACTCATCCAAGTTCCTTTTGAACAGTGTCATAGAGGTGCTCTGTTTCACATGAATAGGTAGCTTATTCCAAAGATGAGGCAGTCACTGGGAAATACCTCTGTCCCTCCAGCATATCCTATTTAAGTTGCAGGCCATATTTAGGTCCCTGGAATGGGTGGACCTAGCCCCATTGGATTTGTGGACATGCAGCAAGTTCATTAGCTTTCGGCCTGAGACTGCTCTGTAAGCCAGACATAAGTCTCCCCAAAGAGGTTTATATGATACAGAGTAAAGTGACAGGGACTTTAGTTGGTCTGTGTATGGCATGTGCTGGTTGCCTCAATCTTCTTTATTAGAAACCTCTGAGGTCTCGCCAATTGCTGCAGGTGCTTTATATGGTACATGTCGAACGGGTGTTATAGTTAATTATGGGACAAATCATTGCTGAGTATAGAGGGGTTATAACCTCTTTTGCTCTTGAGGTGATGCCTTTACTAATCAAATGTACTATGTAGAAAGGCTTCCTTACTACAGTAGACACATGGTGGTCAAAGTTAAGGATGTGGTCTACTTGTGAAACCAAGTCCCTTACTACTTCATGGGTACTTAGGGTATTGCTGTTGATTTGATAGTGTGAAGGGACATTGTTTGTGCCAAAGGGAATGATGATGCATTTCTTTGTATTCAGTTTGAGATTGTGACTAACACACCAGTCATCAGTCTGCGTAAGACCCTCCTGGAGTATACTGACATCTTTTGGGGATTCAATAATTGCACCCAGTCTGCAGTCATCTACAAACTTGGTCAGCCCCAACTCCTTAGTCTTGACCTGAAATTCTGAGACGTATATACCAAACAGTAGGAGGCCCAGCACTGACCCCTGTGACTCCCCACTGGCAACAGGTCTGCTAGTTGATGTGGAGTCACTCACTTTGATAGTGTGTGCCCAATTTGTGAGCAGGTTAGCAACCCATCTTACAACAAAGGGGTTTACATTCAGTTTGCTAAGTTTCTCAGTAATGTCTGAGTGTGGGATTTTGTCAAAATACTTTGCCAAGTTGAGGTACGCTATGTGCACATATTTTCCCTCATCACTGGCCCTGGTCACATTTTTGAAAACATCCATAAGATTTAACAGACAGGATCTGCCCTTGATGAAGCCAAATTGGGTAAGATCCAGGGTTTGGATGTTGCCTATATCTTTATTTATGAGGTCCATAATGATACATTCCATGGCCTTACAGCTGAGGCTGGTCAGGCTTATGGGTCTGTAATTCCCCAGGACTGTTGCTAGGCCATCTTTGTGGAGGGGAATAACTGCTGGTGTTCTCCATTTTGCAGGAACAAAGCCTATGATTAGACTATGACTGAAAAGGGTACTTAATGGTGATGCTAGTTCATATTTTAGCCTGTTTAGAAGACAGCCTGGGATACCGTCTGGACCCATAGAGGCTGTGTTTTTTGCCTTGGACAAGGGTTTGATGACTTATTCTTCAGATATGTAGGGTGGGGATGAGTTTTGCTCAAGGTTTGTGATAGATTTGGAGGGGATGGGGGATGAAATTTTTGCCAAACATACCCGCTAGTAGGTTTGCTATCTCTGTGGGTTCAGTGTGTGTGAGGCTGTTGGTCACTAGTTCTGCACATGCTTGGGTCCTACCTTTTCGGCTACATACATAGATGTAAAAGACCTTATGGTTATCCTTGGCTGTGCTAAGTTTTTCTCAAAAAGGTCCTTAGAGGATTTGACAAGTTGTCTTATTTGCCTGTTGATGCTGAGGGGGGTGCTTTTCCATTGTTGGGGTCTCACCTTTGTTTTCATGGACAGCAACTTTTTGCATTTATTGTAAAGTTTGTTAATTCTAGATGTCCATCATGGCAGCTTGTTTTTACTTGGGGATCTGGCTTTGATTCTTTCTGGTACAGCTGAGTCTATGCACTTTTTCAAGTGATTGTACAGGGCTTTAGTGTAAGCTTTGATGTAGTTACCACTTCCAGCTGGGGGTGGTGCTCGGAATGCATTTTTTACCTTCACCTAGGAGGGTATAGTTTGCCTTGATGACATTTTTAGTTTGATTTCACCCTTTGTGAGTGCTGGTGTTAGTGTCAGCTTGAAGGTGACTGATTTGTGGTCATATTTAACTAATAAGGGTCTGACAATTGTGGTAGTGCATCCATTTGACATGCTAGTGAGGACCAGATCTAGTATGTTTGTTCCTCTTGTCAGAGTATGAACAATTTGTTCCAGGGCATTTGAGTTAACAGTCAAGGAACTTTTGCGCTAGCAGGTTAGGGCTAGTGTAGGTTTCTCAGTTGATGGTGGGATAATTGAAATCCCCCATAACTAGAATGTTCTGTAATATTTGGATTGCATACCACACAAATCTCTCTCTGGAAAGCATGTTATTTCATTCTATGAGTCAATGGCATTATAAATTAAACTGGTTTCATAAAATGCATAGCTGATGTGGTGGAACCAAATACGAATTTTTTAAATATATTACTGAATGTAAAACCCTAGGTTCAAGTCCCACCTTGTGACAATTCTTACGAAGTCAATTAGTTAGTAAAACACTGAAACATTTATGTCTTAAAAGAGTGAAATCAGTTGTGGCTTGTATTACATACTTCATGAGTTATTTACCTCTACAAATTCAAAGACTTGGTTTGTACTAATAATTATTGCAAGACTAAGTATCTAAAATACATTTAAGTAGTGCAAAATTAATGCATTGTGGATGCAGAAGAATTACCTCCATACAGTAAAACTTTAAAACATGGTCTAACATGGCTTACACCATGGGAATTTGTAAATAATGAAAAGCCTTCCTGTATTAACAGCAATAAACAAGACTTTCATTCTTACAGTGTTAACTTAATTAGCCTGACTGTTTTCTTTGCATTGTCAGAATAGCCTTTTGTTAACAGATCAGCACACACACACACACACACACACACAAAGATATGCTTGCTGTTTTACTGTGACTAAAGCAATACTGTGCACAACTGACATGTGTAACCATGTAATGTTTGCAGTAAGTAATTGTAGTTCCTCTCGTGTTTTATTTAAAATATTTAAGAGCTTATATAAAATGGTTAAATATTCTGCAATGAATAGTAAATCCTGTATCATTGGACAGTGGAGAAATCTAAAAACAGGCAGACTGTGTCATTGCACCAATCAGAAAATAAACTGCACTTGTCTTTATAAATAGACAAGGGAAATGTAAAATATGCTTAATTTGGAATTTTCTTGGATCTGTTCATATGTCCTGCACATTAGCCTTGAGGTGTACAGTGGCAGTTAATTACTTTTAAGGGTCTAGGAGAAGTAAGCAGTACAGAAATGGTTAGGGGCCAGGAAGTCACATATTGACTACTGAAAGATCACGCACATCTAAAACTCTGGTGATCTAATAACCAGAAAAATCCACACCACCAGAGAAACTACTCATCAAGTGACCATAGAGATTGGCTGCTATGAAAAGTGTCAGAAAAAACAAAAATAAATGCCTTTGCATGGAGGAAGTTAAAAGATTAGCAACTCCCCCATGACAAACACACTCCCTATTATTTAGTGTATCAGAGACTGCAGAAATACAAAGAAAGGGAAACATCTACAAACATGTAATTGCAACTGCTTTCCCCCTTGTTGTGCTTGCACAGTTTGCTTGCCAACAGTGTTAACAGTGACAAATTGCCTCTCAGTGCCTGAGACTTGTGATCAGTGCCAGCACATTTCAGCAATGGTATTTCATAGGCATGACATAATTAATTAACAATAGCTCATCAGGATGGTATTTCATAGGCATGACATAATTAATGCAATGGTATTTCATAGGCATGACATCATTAACTAACAATAGCTCACTAGGTTCATGCATCCTGTTCTCTATTTGTAAGTGTTTGTCCAGCCAGCAGTGTGAAAGTTATCTCTAGGTGATGGTCATTGCTTTTTTTTTTTTCAAAAAACTTTTTATTGAATTTTGAACAATACAGAAATATAACAGCAATATAGCAATAGTAGAATATACAAAAATGAAACAAACATGATTATTATATGATAACACACATAGTAGTAAGATGAGTGTTTTGTCTCAATGCAGTTTGAGAATATACACTATCTACATCACATCATATACAAAAAAAAAACCAAAATATATATAAAAAAAGAATTGAGCTAAGACAAAAAAAAAAATACATTATATGAGTGAGGAGACTGAGGTCAAATCATAAGGAAGGAGGTACATACTATACAATTAATAATAATGTAACACCTTTAAAAGCTTTATTAATATGTGTCAACTTCTTGGGACACTTCACTATCAATTTCATGAACATATGTATATTAGCATGTCAGTCCAATTTAGAAAGGTAAAATATTTGGTATGTGTAGTATTGCAGTCTCCCAAGATAAGGTGGATTTGTGATAACCCATTTTTGTAAACGGATTTTCATTCAAGAACAACTCCCTTTTTGGATCTCGATCTCCCTCTAACCTGACAATGAAGGAAGGAGAACATTTTAATTAACAATCAAACAGAATATGTCACAAGCGTGAAGCTGACAGGCATCCAAAGATTAGGTGATGGTCATTGCTGATGTGACACCCTGACCCCGTGTACAGAAGGAAGATCGGTGCAGATTCCAATTCCCAAATACTATCTGTGCATGAATATATTGTCCTGGAAGGAATCTATATGAGCAAGTGCTTGTGATGTGCAATGCTAAAAATAAATATTTAAATAAATAAATATGTCTCATATCCCAGTCCTGAGGAAAAAGGTATAGTCATGAAACAAACACTGATTAGTTAAACATGCTCCAATAATAGCAGGATTGGTTATAGTCGGTACAAAATGTAGCATATCTAATTCTGTTATACTGGCTACATAAATATCAGACATTAAAAGCTAAGATGAAAAATTTAAACACCTTGCTAATGAGTCTAGAGAGCCAAGAGTATTTACCTGCATGGAAGTGATCTCAGACGTGTGGTCCTAAATACTTAAAGTAGAATAGTGACAGCTACCATTTAAGATTCTATACAAAAAGAACAAATATCTGTTGTAAGACTTGGTAAAATATTTCCTGCATATAGTAGATACATTGAAGATGCATTGATATTAATCCTGTGCTTCAAAAAGTACCAATTCACCATAAAAAGGGCAAAACTACCCAGGGAGCTTAAAATTCATATGTCCTATAGGAGGGACATATTGTCAAGTCGATACTCATTAAGATGTGGTCATCTCTGACAATGCAACTGAATAACACTTTGTATAAATATAGTAGTACATTATGTGTTTTGAGTTATATCCTGAGTACTGAAACATCACACACATCTAAAGCTCCGGTGATCTAATAACCAGAAAAATCCATGCCACCCAAGAAACTTCTCATTGGCAATACGTTCTGAGATGTGTGCATCTGGCTACGTACTGAATTACAGCCTTAGATTTCAAGATAAAACAGAGGTGTTCCATGTCATTATGCACAGAAATGGGTGGTGTAGTTCTGTAATACCACCACTAAACAGACACAAATCATATCATATGCAATAAATTATTAATAATCTGTGTCTCACAGGGAAGGTTTATCTTAAAACATTACTCCCTTGAAGGACATCATTCAATAGAAGATTAAGGCAAAATAGCTATCCCTTGTATTCACTGCACACATTTGTGCTCCATCTTTGTCTGCATTTCTGATACAAATTCCAAAATATATGCTCCAATACCAAGCATGTATTGCGGTGGTGGTGCTGCGGTAGCGCTGTCGCCTCACAGTAAGATGTCCTGTTCGATTCTCAGCTAGAGCGTCTTCTGTGTGGAGACATGCGTGAATGGGCGTACCATTGTTGAAGGTTGTGCATCAGGGCCAGCAACTCGGCACATAAAAATCTACTGCCAATCATTAGCGGACCGGAGTTCCGCTGTGGCAACCCCTAACTGGGAAAAGCCGAAAGACACAACAACAACAACCAAGCATGTACCAAAGCAGCATGTTTTAGCTCAAAAATGTACTGAAACGCTAAGCTCAGCTCAGCAAATACTCTGCCTTTCACATTGACTTTTCAGGACAGCTGCTTTGGGTATTAAGACTACATTTCTATACATTTTAGCAGTACAATTTACTGTCATAAGTAAAGAGTACAAAATATGTCAATGGAAAAAAGTTATTACATCAAAAATAACATTTTCAGATGTGAAATATGTACAACAAACAGAGTGACATTTTTTAAAGATCTGTATACATTACCAAAATATTTATTTGAATGGACTGTTGCTTAGCCTCAAGTCTTGGTATTCTAACCACATACCTTGGTCAAATGAGGTTTCTTATTTTAGCTTTCAAGTAATCATGTTGTCAGTTAATCTAATAGTTACAAAGGGCTCTTTATGAAAACTTTTTATACCTGCCTTGACACATTTTGTTGTGAAAAAATACTAAACAGAAAACTGAAAAGCTCTAACATTCCTTGTATCAGTATGCAGAGGAATAATTATTTCATTATTTCTGGAAACAGGACCTTCTACTATTATTAGCATCTTAGCCATCACTGCCTTTTTGCGATTTTGCCCGATACATTATTTTGCAGTTATTAGAATGCCTAGATATCTTTCTTGTCCATTGTCTAAAGTTTAACATCTCCTGGATTGTGAATTAGGCCAAATATTATAACCATAATAGGAAACCCTGCATCTACCATGCCAACCTCTTGAAATTTGGATTTATCTTTCCCACATTACCAGCTTTTGCTGTTGTCTTAGAGATGTTTATGAAATAATCATATTTTTATTCAGAAGGCATGTAAGAAATAAATAACATGAACATGTTTACATAACTGGAGTTTGTGATGCACTAGACTGGGTGAACTATTCCTGCAGTACTGCACTCACCTAATGATTCATTGACTTCATCAGTTCTAATGCACTAGACCAGATCTTCTCATCCCCCACATGGAGAGATAAGATTTTAGACTTGTTTCTCACCAACATGGGCAAACACTGCACCAATCCTATACTATGATCTTCCCTGGTGAGATCAGATCATTGGTTTGTCTCATTCAAAGTTTCTATGTCACCCAACCCCCAAGCAGTAATGAGTCTAAAAACTTCTCAAAAGCTGAGTTCAACCCCCTAAGGGAGGATATCAGTAGCTTCACACCACATCCCCCCTCGGAAGATGCAGACAACTATGCTGAACAGTATGCCAATGCAGTATACAAACACTTATACAACTGCATGGACTCAGCCATACCCATCAGAACTAAAACCTGCTCCTCAAGGAAACACAAACCTATCTGGTGGACATCCTCTATCAACAGGCTTTACAACAAAAGGAAGAAACTTGTCCAAGGGTAAAAGGAAACAAAATCCAAATTGGAAAAACTCTCTCCTTAGCCTCAATAAGCAACTTAGATCACTAGTGAAAACCTTCAAAGCCAATTATGAATCGAAACTAGCCTCTGAAACAAAGGGAAACCACAAAGCCTTCTTCAGTTACATCAGGAACCTCCATGGCAAAGCCCAGGTTTGTTTGGAATTAGTACTTAACAGTATCACCTACACTGATCCTATTGGCCTAGCCAACCTGCTAGCAAATAGGTTCAGCACAAATTTCACCCCTTTGTCCCCCCAAAGGCCCTTTCAACATCCCCCGATACTTGTCCCGCACCTCACATCTTCATAGATCAAGTGTTAAAGGCCCTTTCCAAGGCAAAGAACACAGCTTCCATGGGACCTGATAGTACCCCAGGCTATATTCTGCACCATCTCCAGCAAGAACTAACTTTGCCAATGAGCACCCTATTCAACCACAGCCTATGTATAGGCTTCATTCCAACAGAGTGGAGAACTGCCATTGTCATCCCCTTGCAAAAAGGTGGTGCCACTACTAACCCTGGAAACTTTCACCTCATTAGCTTGACAAGTCTGATTTGTAAAGCCATGGAGCATATTATTATGGATCTCTTAAACAAGGAGATAAGCAATCTCCAAGCGCTTGACCCCACCCAGTTCAGATTCGTCAAGAGCAGATCTTGCCTGTTGAACCTGATTGAGTTCTTTGAGACTGTCACCAAGGTCCTGGTTGAGGGAAAGTCAGTACATACAGCTTACTTTGATTTGGCCAAGGCCTTTGATACAACCCCCCACTCGGGCATCATCGAAAAGCTAACAAAACTTTGTGTAAGTCCCCATCTCATCAGGTGGATGGACAGTGAGCTTACCGACAGGGTACTCAAAGTCAAAATAGGTCCCTCCACTTCCAAAAGCAGAACTGTCAGTAGAGGAGTTCCCCAGGGATCTGTCCTGGAACCCCTACTGTTTGGCATCTACTTCTCAGAGGTCCAGGCAAAGACAAAAGGCCTGTGGCTGACCAAGTTTGCAGATGGCTGTAAGTTGGGTGCTGTCATTGACTCCCCAAATGATGTTAACATACTGCAAGACGGTCTCAAAGCAACTAATGACTGGTGCCAAAGTCATGGCCTCAAGTTAAATGCAAAAAAATTTATTATCATACCATTCAGCAAAAACATGGCCCCTACTGATTACCACATCAACGGCAACTGCCTAAGCACAAAACCTGTGGTGAGAGACCTGGGTAGTCAGGTTGACAACAATGTCACATTTGACCATCATGTAGCGGCATTGGTCAGAAAAGTATTTTACTTGGTTTATCTCATAAGTAAAAGGATTGCATCCAGAAAAAAAGGAGGCTATTACCTCTCTGTACTCCTCCCTCATTAGATCAATAATCGAGTATAACACCCCTTTTGGTATGTACCTCTCCAAATATCTGCACCAACTGTAAAGGCCACAGAAATACCTCATAAAGAGAATCCATGGCCTCCAACATCTGTCCTATGTGGGACAGGCTCAAATCACTATCACTCTGCTTGGTATCATACAGATTGCTCAGAGGTGATCTATGTCTCACCTACAAGGCAATCTCAGACCCTGCCCTACTAAAGATGCCCCACATCCACAAGTCTAACACCTTGCCCATTACCCACTCAAAAGGCCTGAGTCTAATATTCAGCATCAACAAAACCTGCTAAGGGACAGGTTGGTCTCCCAGAGGCTGCCCCATCTCTGGAATACATTTCCCATACACAGCAAACAGAGTACCTCGCTGACCCTTTCAAGTGCAACCTTGATGCATGGATGGGAAACCACGAATTTGTCCCAGGGGTTCCACTTGCATGCCTCATTGACAGGGGTGACATGTGCTAACTGAGATTTCTGTTTTGGGGATAAACTCTTGGTCAAGCTTATAAGGGCCCCTGGGCCATTAGCCTAGTAACCACCTATGATCCTGTGATCCTTTGCTATTCCCTGTTATCCCTTCTTAGATAATGTTTCTAAAACAAGAGCTCTTTGTGTTAGATCCTGTAAGCAGGGTGCACCCAAGTTTATATTTACTCCATCCCAGCTGTCCTTAAGTTATATAGTAATCCAGTGAGGAAGACTACTGAAATCTTTAACAAAAAATATTGTTATAAAATCAAAGTTATGAAGGCTGTGTCTCTAGCTGTCAACTTGTATTTAATGGCATCATCAGATAATTGCCATGGTTTGCATATATTTTACATTTGAAAGCACAAAATGTACTTCCTTCTCCAGGTGCCAAAGTCTCTTGTTATACCTGTGTTACTAAAGTGTGCAAACTTAACATCAGATGGTAAATTTACCTGGTTCCCTAGTTATCTGATAATAACACTATACTCAAGTTCACTGAGAAAATCATTTAGCAATGCATCTGTTTTAATTTCAATCCATTAGGTTGTTGTCCTTAATATAGCTTTCTATTTTTTCTGTAATCCATATTTTTGTCTCAGCATCAAAGGCAAACAGCAGGTCTGCAATCACCAGAGCTTTTCTTTGAACTATATTTATGGATAGGTACAACTATTATAGTCTTCCAGTTTCTGGCTATTATCCCATTAGCAAGTGGTATATTAAATAATTCATTATATGTAACAGGTATCACAGCTGCCAGATATTGTAAGTACTTCTGTTGGGAATCCATCTACTCCTTGTATTTTGTCATTTTATATTCTTAATATCTCACTTCCTATTAACTTTTTGTCAACAGTGTTATGCATCCCTTTCTTACTTTCAGTCTGTTTACCTATCATAAGCAATAATTCCACTTCCATTCATTGTGCAGAAAATATAAAAAAGAAATGGTTTAGAATCTTTGTTACAAGTTTTCCTTATACACCTTTTGGTCTTTTTTAAAAATCATTTTATTCTGACTTCCAAGTTCGTATGTTCCCATGTAACCGAGTGTTTTTTGACACTTTATTTTAAAAGTAATCTCCCTCTCTGTCTCTCTAAATTGGAGCTGGCTTTTTTATATCAACTAGTCTACATTTTCTCTTAGCTTAACACAGTACCTCCTCTTTTTTACCCCTTAATATTCCTCGGGTTCTGGAAGTTTTATCTTTACATTTAAATTAATCATTTAAGCAAATTCTTTTTTTCTCATTTTCAGCTTCATTTTTTCTCTTAAGTTTCCATCTATTGCATTCCACACATTATTTTAAACATTTCACATGTCTTTTCTACTCCTTTTAAACTTCTCCAACATGTGTTATTAAGTTTATAGTCTTGCAGTTTTTGTTACACTCTGTTCCCACACCTCTTCTTCCTATACTATTATTTTGCTACTATTTATGCCTCTCGCTGATCACCCCCCCACACACACACACAAATACTCCCACCTGATATGTATACAGTGTTATCAAATGCCTCTCTTAATGCTGACTGTTTTCCACTTCTTGTGTATTACAAAGCGCAATTTCAATAAACTATTATCTATGTTATTGTCACCAATCTATCTATCTATCTATCTATCTATCTATCTATCTATCTATCTATCTATCTATCTATCTATCTATCTATCTATCTATCTATCTATCTATCTATCTATCTATCTATCTATCTATCTATCTATCTATCTATCTATCTATCTGTCTGTCTGTCTATCTATCTATCTATCTATCTATCTATCTATCTATCTATCTATCTATCTCCCTTTTAGTTTATATTAGGCAGGTTGTAAACTCTATCACTTTACCACAGGTGCTTTTTCCCAGTTTCTAATTTTACTGTGCACCAGTATCCACGGTGGTGGTGCTGCGGTAGCGTTGTCGCCTCACAGTAAGTCGCTGTCCAGTTCGACTCTCAGCTAGAGCGTCTTCTGCGTGGAGACATGCGTGAATGGGCGCACCTTCGTTGAATGTTGTGCATCAGGGCTGGCAACTCGGTACATAAAAATCAACTGCCAATCATTAGCAGACCGGAGTTCCGCTGTGGTGACCCCTAACCAGGAAAAGCCGAAAGACACAACAACAACCAGTTTACTCATCAGATTTCTTCCCTTTCTCTGTGCATTACTATAAACAGCCAAACTTCTTTTTCTTCTGACATTTTATAGTTATTTCAGGCTTTAAAATATCCTGCCACACCCAATGCTGTCCCTATCATCCATACCTGTTATAAATATGCTAAATTTTGGCAGAACCATTGCTCACTTTTTATCTAATAATCCTGTTAGATCTGTGCCTTGCAGTTACTAGCAGATGTGTTTTCTTAACAAGATTACATGCACTGTTCAGTATAGCTCTCCACTTACCTGGACTTTCAATTGTGTTGATATTCTCTCTCACTAAACTCTCCTTTGTTTGATGAAAAATATTGCTTCTTTCCACTTCCATCATCTGTGCATTGTTATTTAATTGATTGCACTCTCATTTTCGACTAGTGTTCTATGTCTATTTCAGTTTATCTGTTCACACTGCTGTGCCCATGTACTAGGAAGTAGCTCATGCCTTTTAATAGCCGTGACCACTATTGCCTATATTATTCATTTTCCCTGTACATTAACCGCCAACTAAACTTGTTTTTTCTTTCTTCTGCCTATCCTTGCTTGCCCTGTTTGCTGAAGATGCTTTCAGAAAATGTCATTTCAGTCTTAAACTTATTATATCTTAAAGCTAACTCTTTCACCTTGGCAACAGCTGCTCTCATACAGCCATTCAGTAAATAATTGATGATATGCAATATAGGTTGTTAGGTTCATAGGTGATTACTAGGCTTATGGCACAACAGCCTTTACAAGCCTAGCCAGTAATACCCAAGATATGACAGTATTTAATCTTAATTCCACAGATATATGATGGGGTAGTACCAGGGTAGTGGGTCTTTGGATGTTGAAGCCCTGAGTCATTTTATAGACTGCCTCTGTCCATAAGGGACATGGGCAGTACCCCAGGAGTGAATTTACAGTTCCTCATCCATTTAAACAAATTATTTGTGAAGAGAGTGAGGGATGTGCTTTGTTTTACAAAGATGGAAAGTTTATTCCATAGACGAGGCAGACATTGGAATGCAAATCTGTCTCTTCAGCAAGTTCTCTCAGAGTCAGAAATAAGGTTCAGGTCCATGGAATACATTTCCCTTGTATAATTATTCTTGCAAATATGTAACATTTTCATCAGGACTGGATCAGAGAATGCCTTGCAGGTCAGGCATAAGTCCCCTCTCAGTAAACAAAATGAGAAAGAGTAAAGGGATAGGGCCTTTAGTCAGTTGCATAAGATATCTGCTTACGCTTTGTATTTCATCAGTGAGAAACCTCTGGAGCCTGGTGCCTGGTTAGGTACATGCAAAAGGGGGCATTGCACTCAATTATATGCCTGATGAGAGCCAAGTACAATGGCACCATGACTTCATTTGATCTTGATGCCATCCCTTAAAGTTGAGGCACACAAGGATTTCCTCACTACTTTAGCTACCTGGTGGTCAAAGTTTAGGTTACTATCTATCTGTGTTCCTAGGTGGCTCAACACTGGGTCTACTTTTAGAGGTGTGCTATCAATATTATAATGTCTGACTTACTGAAGGCTATGATTATGCATTTTTTAGCATTTAGTCTCAGACCATGGTTGTAGCACCAGTCATTTGTCATATATAGGCCTGTTTGTAGGATGTCAACATCATTTGGAGGTTCAGTGATTGCTCCCAACTTACAGTCATTAGTGAACTTGGTGATCCAGGGGGCCCCAACATTGGCCTTCACTTCAGAGAAGTATATACTTAGCAGGAGGGGTTGGGACACCACTAGTAACAGGTTTCTTATCGAATGTGAATTCACCTATCCAGACAACAGGTGTCCTGTCAGTGAGCCAACTGGCTGTCCACCTGTTGATGTAGGGGTTTATGCCTAATTCAGTAAGTTTATCTGCAGTTCAGCTAGCCAGCTACTCACGTCTTGATAAAACAAACAGATGAGCCCTATCAATGCATTCAGATTATCCTCTCGGCATCCTTCCATCCCATTGTATTGCTCTTGTAACCAAATCAGTCACGACTATCACTCCCCAAATGGTTTCTTACTATATGCAGACTATAAACCTGTTTTCATTTTAATGGATTGTTAACTATTTTACCAATTTCTCCAGTTGAATGCTGACAGAACTTTTTGAGATACTTTCTTATTAACATTCCCCGGGATTCATTAACATTAAAATTCCATGCAGGAACAGTGTAACCATTTCTGCACAGAATATGGCCACAGAGCGATCCATCAAACAGCTGATCTGACGTGCACGAGTGTGCCTACACTGTTCCTGCATGGATATGGCTGCAGAATGTTAATTACCTCATTTCTGGTGAAAAACATGCAAATGAGGTGAATTAGCGATTCACCAAGCAGCCAGGTATCCATGCAGGGACAGTGTTATTTGCAGAAATGTATTCGGTTAGTAACCGAATACATTTCTGCAAATAACAAAATAGATGCATGGCAGCTCTCAAAAAAGCATATATTATAGTGGTCAGGCATGTCAATGGCCATTGGCATGGAAAACCATTTATTTTTTATAAAAATCAAACTTTTTTTGGGGGGGTGATCTCGGCTGTTTAAGCATAGGGCAGTGCCGCACAGACGGGATTGGGCAGAAATTAAAAAAAAAAAAAAAAAGGTGAAAACTCAGTTTTAAGGGAAATCTGCATTTTGCCATTATAGTCTAAAACATACCAGGGAACAGTGGTTGTCAAAGGGAAAGGCTCTATGTAAATGCAGTAACTATGGACTAAGGCAGTGGGCATGCAAATGAGGGGAAATTTATGGAATCACAAAAATCTTCTAAGTCCCAAACTTCACCTAACTGTGTAGGTGCTCTAACACAATGGTGTTGTAAGCACATTGGAGCCCTAAGGCACAGAGATAAGCTTAGCTAAGCACAGCTAAGCAAGGGGGGTTGTGTCTCAGGCTGTATTGTCTTATTCCATGAACTGAGAAGCATGTTCACACCCAGGGGAGGGCCATTTCTTACTGTTTACATAAGCTAAATTGGTTTGCGCAGTGTGCACCTGGTCTAAAACAAAAAAAAAAAATGGAAATAGTAGGACTGTTTACATTTGGGCACCGGGTTTGCGTGGCATGCCTCGGGGCTTAAAAGGGGAAGAAATGGGAAGGGGAAAAAGCAAAAAAAAAGAAAAAATAGCAGAATTAAAGCAGTCAACTACAAATAACATAAATGGCAGTTGGAATGCATCATAGTCAGCCAATCATACAGGCAGCATCTGCAGCACAACAGTATAAAGTATGGAAACACCTTACAGTCTGTTTTTTCCCATAAACTCTGCACCATTGGTGTATACATGCGGGGGAATTTTAACTGGAAAAATGTTAGGAGCTTACATTGCTTTGATCCAGCAGTATGTGTTAGAGGCTGAGGGTGGAAAGAAGGATAATGCTGACAACCGCCACAGGCCGAGGAGGAGGAGAAGAGTGTTCAGACCCAGGGTAACTTACCAGAGGCTACATGATCTGGAGATAGTAGGGCACTACAGTGTGGACAGAGACACACTTCAGCAAATCACCGAGCTGTGCTAAGTGTCAAAATGATGTAATCTGGGAGGGCCCAGCAGAGATGATTGTGAGTAATCTTAAGAAGTATTGCTGAGAGAGAGACTGGAAGCATTTTGCTCTTGATATCCAACTCTCAGCACTGCCTTGCTCTATGAAAGTAAGTTACTTTAGAAGTATATTTTCTTGTAGAAATAGCTAGGACTATAAAGATTAGACTTAGGTGTTTTTCTGTTATATCAGAACTTTCCTACTGTACTTTGTGTGATCTCTGAACTCTTGGATAAATTGTATTGTAGTAGTATTGTCTTGTGTCTTTATTATTTATTATTAAATATTTTTAAACCTTTTACCTGTGGCTGGTTTGTGTAGAGTTAAGTTAAGCTCTAGAGTACATTGCATATTTATAGAGTTTATTGTACAAGGCCACTCTAATAAGCCTTGCACTGATTAGTCACACTTACTAATTAGATAATAATATTGTACAGTAATAATTGGACACCCTTTTAAGGGCCTTTGGGTAGCTGATAAGTATTAGCTGGTGGTGGCAGTAATTACTACTGTATAGTCTGGGCAAAGGGGCACAGCTGGAGAATCTGTGTCAGCCTTTTCCAGAAGTGTCTGTGAAGTTGTATAAATACTTATCTCAAAGTGTGTGTGGTGTGTCAGCCACCTGGGCAGGGACACGAAGCACTGGTGGGACAGAGAGGGTACTGGAGGTTAGCTTGCCAGCTAGGCTGAGATCTTGACCCTATAGCTGTGCCAGTGGGGAGTCTTATTGGGAACCTGGGGGAGCAAGGGAGCAACCAGCCCCAGACTGACTGTGATCTCTGTGTGCACTTAAGGGAAATTGTACTTTACTGTGTGTATTTGTTATCCTTTCCTCTTATATGAGACACCCTCCCTGGTGTTAGTGGTGAGGATCGAGGCTCTTTGATTGCTGGGCCAGGGCATGGCCGTCACATTGTGGTTTGCAGTGGTGGGATCCACTTCACATACTAATTGGCTTGTAGTGCTGTGTGTAGAGTGAATCCTGTAGCTTATATACAGTGATCTCTGAAGGTGTTTTGTACTCTAAATCAACCACACAGTGAATACTCAAAGTTCAGATCACAATTGTTTTATTTCTTTTGTTAGCTTAGTTAGTCGGGGTGAGCAAGCAGCATGTCAGCAGAGGAGTATGGAAAGCTGACAAGAAACCAGCTGGTGGAGATGTGCCAGGCTAGGGGACTGGTGCATGGAAACCTGACTAAGGCAGACTTGATTGCAGCCTTGGTTACAGCTGCATCAGAAAACAGCATCCAGGAAGACAGTCAGACTGGCAGTGGAGATACAATATCCTCAGAGAATGGACAGCTCAACCTTTCTGCGAAGGACAATCAGACTGGCAGTGGAGATACAATATCCTCGGAGAATGGACAGCTCAACCATTCTGCAGAGGACTTAAAAATCCAGCTGGAGCTAAAGAGACTTGAGTTGGAGGCCAGGTGTTTGGATATAGAAGCCGAAGAAAAGGAACATCAGAGGAAGCATAAGAAGGAAATTCTGACTCTTCGCCAGAGTCATGGAGTAATGTGGAAGGGGGTAACTGGATCCCAGAAGCACAACAGGTCAGAAAATTTCTTAAGCAGTTTAAAGAGGGGGATAATTTTGATAGTTTCATTCATATGTCTGAGAGGGTATGCAAACAGTATGGTGTTGACCAAAGGCTCTGGGTACAGTTCCTGACCCCCTTACTCCATGGGAAAGCTGTAACTTGTATATCACAAATGCCGAACTCTGTCTGTTTTGATTATACTGCTGTAAAAAATGTCTTTTAAAATATTTTAAGCTAACACCTGAAATGTATAGGAAAAAGTTTTGTGAGCATAGTCTCAAGGCAGATAAAAGTGTGTGTAAATATGTTGCTGAACTGTGCACTTATTTTCATAGCTTGGTGAGTGGATATCAGGTCACCACTTTTGAAGGGCTGGCAGACATTTTGGTGAGGGAACAAGCCGTTAGCACTTTGCCTGAAGACATGAGGATCTGGTTAGCTGATAGACAATGTGCTACTTCAGATGGGTTGGGGAAGAAGGCAGACCTATACCTGGCCAGTAGGGCAGCCCTGCACAGGAAGGGGACCCCCAGTACTGCTCATGGTTCTAAAGGAACCCATGGTGGGCAGCACAGACTGCCCCAACAGAATCTGCCAGTTGCAAGGGAAGCCGCTAGTCCAAGTACACATCCAGGAGCTAGGGTTAAATGTTTTGAATGCAACCAGTGGAGCCATGTGGCATACAGGTGCCCGTGGAGGCAAGGTGGGGAACCAAAGGTGAGGGAGCCAGTACGTGGGAAAAACAAAATGCCAATAGTAGGTTGTCTTCAGACAGCAGGGGTATGGAACTACCATCCTGCAGATGTCCTGAGAGGGAAGGATTTGGATGAGGCAGTACCATGTACTTATGCAGTTACACACAGTGAGGCTAGGAGACAAGCATGTGGGTCTGGTAGCCTGGGGGAGACCCAGACAGACTGCTTGCTTGCAGCCAGGACTGCTGAGATGGTTACTTCAGGGAGGGAGCTATTTTGTAGCCATGAGACTGAAGGTGAGCCACAGCTGCTTGTGGGTAATGATGGTCCCTTGGTCAGAGTGACTGTAAAGGTAGAGGTGAGTAGTAGTACCCAGGCTGACAGCAAGGCACCACTGTCAGAGGATGCCAGACTTCCTGTGGAAGGGGTGCCGGGAAGGGTTACAAGGAGGGAGTTAAGACAGGCTCAGCTCTCAGATCCTACATTACAATGCCTGAGGCAGGTAGCTAAGGAGGCACCTGATTCTCAAGGGAAGGGGGAATCTGTATAGTGGGACAAAGGGTTACTATACAGAGAGTGGACCCCTGAGGGAGGGCTAGAAGGTGAGATAGTACAGCAGTTGGTAGTGCCTAAAGCCTACCATCTGGCGCTTCTAGCCATAGCCCATAACATTCCCTTCGAGGGCATATAGGCATAAAATGTAAAAAGAGGCATATTATGCAGAACTTCTATTGGCCTGGAATTTCCAGAGATGTAACAGGGCACTGCAGGACCTGTGAGCAGTGCCAAATGGTAGGCAAGGCAGGAGACAAGGTGAGAGCTTCTTTGATGCCTTTGCCTGTGATTGAGGAGCCATTTCAGAGGGTAGCTATGGATATTGTGGGTCCTCTGAGTACCCCAAGTTCCGCAGGGAAAAAGTATATCCTAGTGGTAGTGGATTATGCTACATGGTACCCTGAGGCAGTGGCTTTGTCCTCCATTGAGGCAGAAAAGGTGGCAAATGGTTTGTTAGAGATTTTCAGCAAGGTAGGTTTCCCAAAAGAAATACTGACTGACCGAGGTGCCAATTTCATGTCAGATCTGCTGGCTTGTCTGTGGAAGTCCTGTGGGGTGAGGCACATGAAGACCACCCCCCCACCACCCACAGACTAATGGTCTTGCTGAGAGGTTAAACTCTACAATCAAATCCATGCTACGGGCATTTGCAGATCAGTTTCAGAGGGAGTGGGACAAATATTTGCCCCATCTGTTGTTTGCTTAAAGAGGGGTTTCCCGGGAATCTACAGGTTTTTCACCCTTTGAGTTGCTGTATGGGCATAGGGTGAGGGGACCTCTAGATTTAATTCAAGATGAGTGGGAAGGTGAGTGCAAGTCTCACAAGGAGTCTGTTCTGGCATATGTCCTAAGCCTCAGGACAAGGCTCAGGGAACTCATGGGCTTGGCCCAGGAGAATCTGGCAGAAGCCCAACAACAGAAAAAGGTGTGGTATGACAGGAATGCTCAAGCTAGAGACTATGCTGTGGGGCAGCAGGTAATGGTTCTCATTCCTGTCAGACACAACAAGCTGCAAGCAGCTTAGGAGGGACCCTACAAGGTGGTAAGAAAAGTAGGTGATGTTAACTACATGGTGGAACTGCTAGGCAGATGGCAGGGGCACAAATTGTACTATGTTAATATGATGAAACCTTACCATGATAGGGAGGCCCTTGTTATGAGTATATACAGTGGATTGCAGGAGGAGTCTGGGGGGGATCTGGGGACTGATTTCCTCAATGTAGCTTGGGCTGACACCTCAGTGGAAGGGGTAGCAATGTCCCAGCAGCTAACTCCTACCTAGGTTCGAGAAATCCGAGCAGTGTTACAGGAATTTGGGGACATGTTCACTGAAAAGCCAGGGTGCACCCACCTGGTGCAGCATCGGGTGGATGCAGAACCCTAAAAACCTGATAGGCAGGTCCCTTATAGGGTGCCTGAGAGTGTCAGACAGACTCTAAGGGAAGAGGTACAGGAGATGTTGGAACTAGTGGTAATTCAAAAGTCCAACAGTCCCTGGGCCTTGCCAGTGGTGTTCGTGCCAAAGAAGGATGACAGCACCAGGATCTGTGTGGATTACAGGAAATTAAATAGTCACACAGAGTCAGATGCTTACCCCATGCCTAGGACAGATGAGACCCTAGGGCAGCTGGGTGGGGCTAAGTATCTTACAACCATTGATCTTACAAAGGGTTACTGGCACGTGCCCTTGACTCCCAGTGATAGAGAGAAGTCAGCCTTTGTGACTCCTTTTGGCTTGTACGAGTTCATAAAGATGCCATTTGGGATGAAGAATGCCACAGCTTCTTTCCAGATGCTGTTGGATAATATCCTAGCAGGACCAATAGGATTTGCCCTTGCTTACCTAGATGATATTGCCATCTACAGCCATTCTTGGCCAGAGCACCTTCAGCATGTCAGGGAGGTGCTGGGCAGACTACAGAGGGCAGGGTTTACCATTTAGCTGAGCAAATGTCAGGTGGGTATGGCATAGTTCTCCTACCTAGGACATAGAGTGTGGAGTGGTAAGATAAGGCCGGAACCTGCCAAAGTGGAAGCCATTCAGGCATGGCCTGCACCTGTTACTAAAAATCAGGTGGTGGCATTTTTAGGGACAGCAGGGTACTACAGAAAGTTCATCCCTAGTTATAGTACTATAGATGCTCTCCTCATAGACCTGACAAGAAAGAACAGACCAGATAAGGTAGTGTGGACCCCAGCATGTGAGCAGGCATCCCAGAAGCTTAAAGAAGCTTTGGGAGGACTCTCTGTGTTAGCCAGCCCAGATTACAGCAAATAATTTGTTGTGCAAGTGGATGCTTTGAACCATGGGGTGTGGGCTGTACTTAGGCAGATTTCTTCAAAGGGGGAAGAGCACCCAGTGGTTTATCTCAGTCATAGGCTCCAACCCAGGGAGGAATGCTATGCAGCTGTAGAAAAGGAATGTCTAGTCATAGTGTGGACACTGCAGAAACTTCAGCCTTATCTGTATGGAAGGAAATTCACTGTTATGACAGATCACAACCCCCTAACATGGTTAAACAGAGCCAGCCAGCAAAATGCCAAGTTGATAAGATAGAGCCTGGGGTTGCAAGCATATATGTCAGTGCAGCACCACAGTGGAATTAGCAATGTCAATGCAGATGGGCTCTCAAGACAGGAAATGGGGTGAGGTACACCCAGATAGACCTAACCCTCACAAGCAACGTTTATCAAGGGTCACTTGAAAAATTAGCTTGAGTTCTCTAGTGGGGGTGTGAAGATTGGGGAAGATGGGTGAAGGCTGCCAGCCTAGCCAAATAGAATTTGATACATAATTCTGGCATTTGTAAATATAAATGTAAAATACAGCCTTATTTCTTAAATTAAAGAAAACACTGTAAAATGTGAACTTCAAGATTGTAGCAACATTGCCATCTGCTGTAAGGAAAACTAAGTCAAGCATTTCAAATGTTCTTTGAAATTAAAATTATGTTTTGCAAGTTCTTTGATCTGTAGAGCTCAAAGTCATTTGGTCTGGGCTATCACATTCTTTCTATTGTTTTAACTTAAGGAATAATTACTAGAGTGTACATGTGAAATGTCTTTTATTGTTGTAGTTTCCTGAGCAGGTGTTAGATTGTTAAGTAATGTAGCCTGTTGGCCTGGGAACTCCAGACTAAGTGTCAAAATGATGTAATGTGTATACTGGGAAAACCTAAGTATCAAAATGATGTAATCTGGGAGGGCCCAGCAGAGTTGTTTGTGAGTGATCTTAAAAACTATTGCTGAGAGAGGGACTGAAAGCATTTTGATCTTGATATCCATCTCTCAGCATTGCCTTTCTCTATGAAAGTAAGTTACTTTAGAAGTATGTTTTCTTGTAAAAATAGCTAGGACTATAAAGATTAGACTTGTGTTTTTTTTGTTATATCAGAACTTTCCTACTGTATTGTTTTAAGTTTCTGTGTGATCTCTGAACTCTTGGGTAGCATTGTATTGCAGTAGTATTATCTTGTGTCTTTATTATTTATTATTAAATATTTTTAAACCTTTTACCTGTGGCTGGTTTGTGTAGAGTTAAGTTAAGTTCTAGAGTACATTGCATATTTATAGAGTTTATTGTACAAGGCCACTCTAATAAGTCTTGGACTGATTAGTCACACTTACCAATTGGATAATAATATTGCACAGTAATAATTGGACACTCTCTTAAGGGCCTTTGGGTAGCTGATGAGTATTAGCTGATGGTGGCAGTAATTACTACCGTGTAGTCTGGGTAAAGGGGCACAGCTGGAGAATCTGTGTCAGCCTTTCCCAGGAGTGTATGTGAAGTTGTATAAATATTTATCTCAAAGTGTGTGTGGTGTGTCAGCTACCTGGGCAGGGACATGAAGCACTGGTGGGACAGAGAGGGTACTGGAGGTTAGGTTGCCAGCTAGGCTGAGATCTGGACCCTATAGCTGTGCCACTGGGGAGTCTTATTGGGGACTTAGGGAGCAAGAGAGCAACCAGCCCCAGACTGACTGTGACCTCTGTGTGCACTTAAGGGAAATTGTACTTTACTATGTGTATTTGTTATCCTTTCCTCTTATATGAGATGCCCTCCCTGGTGTTAGTGGTGAGGACTGAGGCTCCTTGATTGCTGGGCCAGGGCACAGCCATCACACATACCTATCAATCACATACTCAAGCTGGACTTTGGGGAACAATAAGTGATACTGATACTTACACACTTTTGGGACATTCCGTACCCATGCATCTTGGGTCCACTGGTCCAAGATCTCCCTCTTCCTATGCTTGAGGTCAGGATAATGGTGCTGGACCTGCTTGCCAGTTCAAGGGATGCCAGTAGCACTAGTGAGATCATGTGTGGGATGGTCCCAGGCCTCCGCTTTGCACTGTGAGCTCTAGTATTCGTCCTGCAGCAGTCTCCCTTCATGGACTTTCAGAAGGAGTCCAACCATGACCCTGGAATCCTGAATGCCCCAGTGCTGTTCCCGAAAGTGTATACCCTCACCAATGCCAGCCATAGTGCCTGCAGTAATCAGCTACAACTGGTTATGGCTGTATTCCCGCCTGCAAGGTTTAAATAAGGCTGAATACATGCACTTTGCCATGATTGGACGATTTTGAATATGCTGAGCTAAGCTAACCAACACACAAACCTGCTCTGTTAAAGTCAGCATTGCTTAAAGGGGTAGATGCTAAACACTGCTTACCAGTGTGCAAATCTGCTTAGCTGGGCTAACTATTGCTTAGCATTGACATTTAAGCAATGCTTACAGTAGCTAAGCATAGCTGAACATAACTTAGCATTGTTCAGCTTTCATTTCATGGTCTGTCAGGATTGTGGGGTTGATTCCTCATTAATAACATATTATGGTATGTATGTTTACCTTCCATAACATCCCCCTATGTGCTTTCCTTACATTATATTCTTCCGTGACTATACTGTATGGGACACTTGTGTTTATATGGGGGTTTTACAACTTTATTAGACTGACACTTCACATTTGGACCTGCTACACTACTCTGGTTAACAAATATATGTTATTTACTACCTAATTATACAAAAACAATTTTAGTACTGCTTTCACATATAAAAGTGAACAGCCTTCATTGGGGCTCGAACCATGAATGACTGCATGCAAAGTGGAAGCTCTAACCACTATTCTATCTCACTTTGGTTATTAAAGCTGTATATTTCTATTTAGCTCCTTGGAATGTGTAAGCTAGGCTCAACAAAGCTGGGCGACGTGCACATCTGGTCAGCTACGCTTAAATTTCATTGGAGATGGGGAAAATGTGTTTTATTTTTATTTACTTTAGGGGTATGCACATTGCTTTCAGCCTCTTAGGGCAGGCCATCTGGACAACTACATCATACATTGGGGAAATCTGGCCACAACTGGGGTCACTTTTTTTATAATTCCTCTCAGGAACATGCTTTCTTATTTGGTATGCCAGTGTGTACACTGTCATACCAATCTGAACATTCTCTGTGCTGGCCTACTGTTTGGGGAGGTGTGCCTGTTTGTTTTCTTTACATTACATCCACGGACACTGTTATTCTTTCCTAACAGTGACCGCAGACACTTTTATGCTTTCAAAGTGCTGTACGGCAGTTCTGGAGTGCAGGGGGCGTGTTAACTGTGCGAGCACTGCTCAGACATGCCACCTGCACTAGTTCCTGTTTTGGGTCCATGTAGGATACACAGCAGCAGGCCTTCATGAATATGCAAGGTGTGCTGCTGTCCTACATGGACATGAAACCATTCCGTGCAAGCATAACACTATTCTTGCACAGAGTTTACTGAATTCCGGGGATTTTCTGTACCTAACATATACTATTTTTCACAGCAACATTATTATCTAACATTTTTCTTTATCCTGAACATTATGCCCTAATATTTTTACACTTTTATTCTAAGCCATATCTTTCTTGCTAAATTCCCCTACAATTTCAAATGTAGAGCATATCTTTCTCTCCATCCTGTACTTTAAAAATACAATTAAATATATTTGCACCAGTTTGATCCATGCAGTATATCAAAATTCCTCTTTAGATATGCCTTCCTTTTACACAACCCTGTCTTATAGTATATTATAATTACAACTTTCACTTAAATTGCCTGTGCCATATGCTTACCATTCCTGATTTAAACACATTCTTGGATCAGTTACTTAAGTGCTTTACTCTGAAATTTCTCTCTCTCTCTATATATATATATATATATATCTATATCTATGTCTATTTATCTCATACACAACAAATTCTAACAATCTTGCTTCCTCCACTCTCCCAAATGCACCTCCATACCCAGTTCATTTAACTTATTTTTCACTATTTCCTTTTCGCATTCCTTTTTCTGAACACATTTAGAAAGTCTATCCTTAATTAAGTTATTACAAGTGTGTGCAACAAATATACATCATACTAACAAAGTAAGTCTTAAATAAAACATGTAGGAGATAATAATTATCAATTGTAATAGTATTCTGGCATTATGTTTCACACACCACCAATCCAGCATATTTTTTAATTCACATTCACAATTTGGTGACCAGGCCAGTGTAGAAATGTTCCTCCTCTTAGAGTGACTCTGTTCTCTGATGTGGAAATGGGCAATATGATGCTGATTGCTGGTATGGCACCTTTGGGAGGGGGTGATGCTCTTGCTAATGTAAAGGAATGTTTCTGAGATCCGGATAAAATAGGGAGAGAAACACTGTTTACACAGATTTGTGTACTGAAGTCCCTGATGGCCAGGGAAGAAATGTGTTGATCAGTAATACAGAGACTATGGAAAGAATGGGAAGCCATTGTTAAGAACTGATGATGCTAATGTATTGCTGCACATCTTTAGAATGAGAGAAGAAACCAGAGCACCCAGAGGAAACTCACAGAAACACAGGGAGGACATGCAAACCCTGTACAGAAGGCACCCCAGCCGAGGATCAAACTGGGGAACTTCTTGCTGTGAGGCAACAGCACTATCCACTGTGCCACTGTGATGCTCACAAAGTAAAGAGAAGAAAAGAGCTGCAGTGTTGCACATTTTTATTTTATATTGTGTGAGGAAAGGTTAGCTTAACTGTTGCCAACATCACAGGCATCCACACATCTAGCAGCAAATTATGCAGTAAAACTTTCAGAACTTGATTTTGTTGCACCTGTAATGTCAATTGATAGTATTTTGCATCTTGAGTATATGTAAACTACTTTTTTTCTCCCCCAGTATAGATATGTGTCTGTGACACATAGTGATAATGATCTTAAGTGTGTAGTTATGGATGTGCTGGTGTGCTGGGGTTCATATCCAGAGAGGATACTGCTTTGATGAATTTAATTGTATCAGGGTTGGGCAGGTGGCCTAATGGTTAAGGTGTTTGCCTCAAAAACACAAGGTGCAGGGTTTGAGGCTCACAAGGGATAATTGGCTAGGCTTAAAATGGCCCACAAGGGCAGTTAGCTTAGTACTAACCTATGAACACAGGCAAAAGGATAGAAAATAATAACCAAGGCCAGTGAAAGAAACCCAGACTTTAATGTAAAATGTGCAAAAACCAATACAAACTCTAGCTTCTTGGCAAAAGGCCTTTCAGGAGTCAAAAAGCACACCACCAGCAAACAATTAAATGCATCACTGCATTAAAAAAATCCACCAATAAAAATTGTTCAATTAAATAAAAAAATAAGATAGAGGCATTATGAAAATAAAACTGTATATTAGAGATCCCATCGAGACCAGGTCTCGAACAAAGGCAGGTAACTCAAATGAAGGCATTGAGTTATGGCAAATGGTTACGAATTCACGATCTATAAGTGAAGGAGAATAAATATGTCCACTTATAGAGGTACCCAACCCTCAGGCAGGTCAGGACAATCAGGACCCAACTATTTTAGTGTATAGACCTTGGACGCTGGAAGACATCCGGAAAGCCACTGAGGGAATTCCCCATCCAAAAGTTAATTTTAGAAAATTCTCTGAAGATTTACAAGGAATGAGGCTGAGTTATAACTTAAATGGAGAAGAAGTAGAAAAAGTAGTTAGACAAATTGTAGGGCCAGATTGGCATATGATTAGTGGGAACTGGAATCCCCATGATGTTGCACAAAGACCCCTCCCACACAGCAGCGCAGAATTAGACACCAGAGTATAAGGTCTTACAGACCACATCTCTGAAAAATGGAAACCTAGGGCAGACTGGACTTGCATTAATCAATGCATCCAACAAGAAGGTGAAACTATTGACCGGTATTATGCCAGACTATTAGAGTGTTTTAATAACCATTGTGAAATGCAGGTTCCTGAGGATCAAACACAAGATTCCCCATATGAACAGCAGTTAAAGAATGCATTTTTAAAGGGCAGTATTGCACCTATAAGCAGTTTCATTACAAAACACATGGTAGAGCATCGTACAAGCAGGTCACAGTCATTACTTGAATATGCTAGGCATGCCAAAAGGCATTTTAATAGCAAAAAGAAACAGAAATATCAAATATTTTCTGTAGAAGATGGAGCAGAAGTTTATGTAGTACAGTCCGGGAAAAAGGGCAAGAAAAATGCACAGGGAAACAAACAATCTGATCAATGATCAGAGGGCTTTGAAGGGCAAAAGAAAAGGGGTGAATGTTTTAAATGTGGTAAAAAGGGACACTTGGCAAAGGATTGCAGGAAAAATAAGAAGGCGACAACGGAAGACAAGGAGGGTGAGGACTGACTATATGGTAGTCAGGAATCACTAGAAGGGGCTAGCAAAGAAGGGCCAAATGAGAATGTGATAGAGGGAGTAGAGGAAGTGCAGGAAGTAAGTGACAATGAAGAAGATGAAATATTAGACCTAGCTTTATTGAGCTTGGAGCTCTATTTAGCAGACACAAAACCAGAAGTTACACTCTTGGTAGAAGGGAGGGAAGTCAAATTCTTGTGTGACTCAGGGGCATCACGAACCCTAATACATCCCTCCAAACTGCCAGAAAACACAGAGACACCTGATTACATACTGGTCAAAGCAGCTAATGGACAGCTGTATTGGGAGCCTCTCTCCCGTGACATTGCAATAACTGATCCAGTTTCAGGACTGACACAAAAAAGCAAAATTGTTGTTTCTGCAAAATGCCCAGTAAACCTCTTGGGCAGAGACCTCATGCAGCTATTTGGTATAGCAATAGTCCCAACCATGCAGGGTATGGAAGCACAGTGCCAAATTGATACCTTTGCAGTGCAATCGGAGGGTGAAATGTTTTATTGGTACAGCCAGGACTTGGTTACGACTGGTCCAGGGACTGTAACCGAAGAGATAATGAATGTAGCTGTCAGCAAGTTCCCCTACCTTGACACTGATAAGCAACACCTGTTGCACTGTACCCTGTATTATTGTAATACACCAGGACCTGATAAGGAATATGAGCAAGAATTGTTTAAGAATCATGCAAATAGATTGATATTGCATAACCTGTACTGGGACACAGAAGGGAACAGTGTAGCCAGCTGTTCATTGCCCCAGGAATTCTTTCCACTTTATAAATCTAATCGATTACCACATGTTAGCTTAACCAAAAACAGAAATATAGAATGGGCAGACCTAGGAGAAAAAGTCACGAGATGGAAGAAACAGACAGAACTAGAACTGTCAGAACAGGGAATACAAATACAAAAGTTGAATTGGATAACTCAGACCAACCCAGCTGTGCACTTGCAGTCTAGGGAGGACAGCGGATTGACACTCCTGTTAAAGGAGGAAGAAAATGCCTTACGAAATATACCAGAGACTCTCTGGTCAACAGGAAAATCAGATGTAGGACTTATTCGTACAGCGGGACCAGTTACTATCACGCCAAAGTCAGCATTCAGACCACAAAAAAAACAGTATCCCTTAAGAAAAGATGCAGAGGCAGGGATAAAGCCTATTATAGCAGCCTTACTTGAAGGAGGGATACTAGTAGAATCTCCCGATTCACCATGTAACACACCCTTATTTCCAGTCAAAAAAGCAAATGGAAAATGGCATATGGTCCAAGATTTACAAGCTGTAAGTGATGCAGTAATACCAAGGGCACCCACAGTGCCAGACCCACACACACTGTTGAATGATTTAAAATCTCAACAGAAGTATTCTTTTGTGGTAGACATTAGCAATGCATTATTTTCGATACCGATACACCCTGACAGCCAATATTGGTTTGCATTCACATTTCAGGGGAAAAGGTATACATATACACGACTACCACAGGGATAATGTGAAAGTCCAACAATATTCTCACAAGAAATGGCAAGCAACATGGCAGGATTCACCCCACCAAGAGGCAGTCAGATTTTACTTTATGTTGATGACATCTTGCTGGCAGCTCCCACCTAGCAGGATTGTAGAGAAGATACCATAGCACTTCTACAATTCTTAGCCGCTGAAGGACATAAGGTAAATAAAAGTAAACTGCAGCTTTGGAAAAAACAAGTTAAATATCTGGGATATGTAATATCCAAGGAAGGCAGAACATTAGATGAGGACAGAAATGTAGGAATTTTGCAAGCACCAAAACCCACTACCAAGAAGGAAATGATGTCCTTCCTGGGTACAACTAATTTTTGCCAGAGTTGGATTCCAAACTATGCTTTGGAATCTGCACCTCTGACTGACCTTATATATAAGAAGCCAATGGCGGCACAAGATTTATTGCAATGAACACCAGAAGCAGAATCTGCTTTCTGCAAACTGAAGCAGTTAATAGCATCCTCATTAGTTCTGGGATTGCCAAACTATCATAAACGTTTTTTTCCAAACTGTAGATTGTAAGCAGGGTTACATGACATCAGTATTAACACAGCAGCATGGGGATAAGCAATGCCCTATTGCTTACTATTGATCACAACTAGACCCAGTGGCACGATCCTTATCCCACTGTGTACAAGCAGTAGTTTCAGCTGCAATGGCAGTACAGGCTTCGGCCTCAGTAGTCTTATTCTACCCTCTCACTTTAAGAGTACCTCATGCAGTTGCGATTATTTTACTACAAGAAAAGGTGGCATATCTTTCCCCTGCTAGGCATCTTTCCTGTATGACTATATTGTTGAGCCAACCTCATATGACAACTGAATGATGCACGACTTTAAACCCTTCTACTCTGCTCCCGACCCCTGCAGACGGCACACCGCATCGCTGCCTGCAGGTGATTGAGCAAAAGACACTACCTGGAAAAGATCTCACGGATGTCCCCTTGGATGATGCTGAGGTGACATACTATGTGGATGGCTCGTGCAAAAGGGGTCCTGCAGGACAGAACCTAGTAGGATATGCAGTAGTTTCTGATACCGGAATTATAGAAGCAAAACCTTTACCACACAACTTATCTGCACAGGCAGCAGAATTGATTGCCTTGACACGGGTATGTACCTTAGCAAAGGGTAAATGAGTAAACATTTTTACTGATAGCCAGTACGCTTTTTCTACTGTACATGTTTTTGCGCAACAGTGGAAAAACTGGGCAATGATAACATCTACTGGCAAACCTATCAATCATGCACAGTTTATTTTAGATCTTTTAGAATCTATTCAGTTACCTCAGAAAGTAGCCATTTGTAAATGCACAGCTCACACCAAGCAACAAGATAGGATTTCAAAAGGTAATGCGAGAGCTGATACAGCTGCAAAACAAGCAGACATGGAAGTATTTCTTTTAAATGAGTAATTACAACTCTCTGAGATTTTAGACTTAGAAATGTTAAAAACAATGCAGACACTCACTACACAAGCTGAAAAACAACGATGGATAAAACGAGGAGCAATTCTTGAAAAGGGGCTGTACATCTCTAGAGAAGGGAAACCGATACTACCATCTAATTTGTTTAGATATACAGCTTTGTTGAGCCATGGGCAGTGCCATGTCTCAACAGGGGGGATGGTACAGCTGGTGAACCAGGTGTTCACAACGTATGGATTTACAAACTACTCTAAAAAATTCTGTTTGACGTGTCAAATCTGTAACAAACATCATGCACAAGGGGTGTTAAAGCCCAAGCAAGGGAGTTTCCCTACACCACCATATCTGTTTCACACTATCTGTATGGATTTCATAGAATTGAACAAATGTGAAAATAAAAAGTATTGTCTTGTCATTGTAGATATGTTTTCCAGATGGGTGGAAGCCTTTCCAACCAAAAATCCAGATGCAGCCACAGTGGCAAAAGTACTTGCCAAAGAAATCATCCCTAGATTTGGCATTCTGGAAAGGATCTACAGTGACAATGATACACACTTTGTAAACCAAACCATACAGCAGTTAAGTAAGCATTTTGGTATTTCTTTAAAAAATCATTGTGCATACCATCCACAATCTGCAGGGCTAGTTGAAAGGCATAATGATATATTAAAAAACAAATTGAGAAAATTGATAGCTGAAACAGGGAAAAATTGGATATACTGTTTACCCCTGGCACTGCTGAGCATGAGAACTGTCCCTACAGCAAAAGGATTGACTCCTTTTGAAACATTATTTGGAAGGGCTTACTATATACCCCAGTGGAAACTTCTCATGTCATCAGACCAGGAAGCTGATTTTACACTAGCTGAATATATGAAGAAAGTCATGAATTCTAAACATCTGTTGCAGTCAAATTCTGTTTCAGATAGAAAGCAAACCAAGACATCAGAGGTGGCAGTGACACCCAGGGACTCAGTGTGGATAAAAGTTGTCAAGAAGAAGAATTGGTCATCACCAAGGTGGGAAGGTCCCTACCAGGTGCTTCTTTTGACACCTACTGCAGTCAAGATAGCAGAGTGAGTTTCATGGATCCACCTGATGCACTGCAAACTTGTTAAGAACTTTGGACTGGACAAAAATCTTACCTCTCCATCGGGGCCCTCAGCACAAAGTCTGGCTACAAAGGGGGGGGGGTCAGATCAATAGGACTGATCCGTCTCAACCCCAGTGAAGAAACCATCGGTGCTGAAGGTCCTATTAGGGCAGAGAGTAAGAACACATGTCTGAAATAAAGATGACAGGATCCAGTAAGATCCAGATGTACCTATTTGGAAGAGTCAGAGAAAACAGGAATGCAGAACAACTGTTTCCTCGGAAGTATTGCATAATCATCTTGTTGACTGTACTAGTGACAATAATCTTTTTGTTGTGGCCATTCCTTTTTTCAGTCACACAAACTGGACTGAACAAGCGTGCAGAGTTGTACGCCGAGTGGCACCCAAACTTCAACACTTACCAGGCAATCAAATATGTGTATGCTGAGACCTTTAATGTTTTGAATTGCTGGATTTGCACAGTTTTGCCAACAGCATACGGGGGGTTATTGTTAACTTCAGTCCCCCTAGGAGCCAACAAGACCTGGGAAAACTTAGTCTATGATACATCAGATGTCACGCCACAAGATAAAGTAGCATTGCACTTGTCTGTTCGGCAGAAGGGGACTGTGTGTTTTTACAAAAATGATACAGTTCAGGTGGGTTGGAGCAATTGCAGTGTGACTGTTCCCTATAGATGCTACAATAAAACTGATAACACAGGGTCCTATTGCAACACGAGCTATGATTCATTTGTTGAACTGATGCATAGGACAACTGATGAAGTAAAACATAATGCTGACCTTTAGAGACAACTGTCTATGATAGACAAAAAAATGTTTCATCCAGAGCCAGGGCATAGTAAAGTTACTACCAAAGTAGAAGACTTTTATTTTGTATGTGGTAGGAAAGCATACAAGCGGTTACCTGAGAATTGGTCTGGCAGTTGTTATTTGGGGTACCTGGTTCCGGCCATACGACACACAGCAATATAAACTCAAGGGAAAATCTGGAATGTTCGACGAGAAATCAAGAAGCCTGTCAATTCAGTGGGGCAAATCAATGCGGGTTGTAAAAACCATCATGCTGTGAGCTTAGGGAAAAATGGACTGTCACATATGGACTTGGGTGATACCATCATCTCATGGGCAGGTGTATTGCCAACATATGGAGCAATGAAATCAATCTGGGAACTGAGAAAATTGTCTAAACTTCTTGAAATAATGAGTAATGCAACCTTTTCCACCCTAGAATTGGTGACTGATGAACTGACTGCCATGAGAACTGTAGTGCTTCAAAACCGCATGGCTCTCGACTTCACCCTAGCGGCGAGAGGAGGTATGTGCGCTTTAATCCAGGAGGAGTGTTGTTCATATATTCCTGACCACAAACACGAGATAGACAATCATCTTGAGGTAATTCAGCAGGTGTCAGCCATGACCAAACCAGGACCAAATCCATCGACGGACTTTTTCCAGAGAGTGTTTGGGGGGGGGGCAGTATCCTGATGAACATCCTGATTGCCATCTGTGTAGGAATGATCCTACTGGTGGTATGTGTGTGCTGCTGCATTCCTTGCATGGAAAGACTGATTAAAGACTTTATAGACATGTCAGTTTCAGAAACCTTATACCAAGGTGCTGAACTTGAAGAATTGTTAAAAATCTGAAAAGGCTTTCATAAGTTTAAACTGAATGACTCTCTTAACTGCAAATCCTGAGTAGGAAGAGGTTAGGGGAAGAAAAACTGTTTATGCTTATCTTGAAAGTAGAATAAAAGTATTAAAAGGGGGGAAATGTTAGAAAAAATATGTAATAGTAATATGCATGCTTAGTGCATTTAGTGCATTTGAGATTTAAAAGGGTTAATACATTTATTCTGTTCACACTGCATGAATCTGCACAGTCATTAGAAACTTAACAAGAAGCATTCTATTTTCTGCTAATGTCAGCAAATAAGAAGTAATTCATTTCTGCTAATGTCATGAAAATTAACAAAGGGATATTGATTTCTGCTTATGCCATGAGAAAACATGCAGCTGCTAGAAGCCATTGATAAAGAAAATAATAGATGCTTGAAAGTTTAAACCGTAGTCAGCATTACTTGTACTGAAGCTAGAAATGTACCTTGAATCTAGGTAAAATGTAACACATGTATTAGAACAGTACAATAGAAGAATTGAAATGCTGAAATGGACTGACATAAACCCAAGGCCAGGTTGTTTTTCTCAAAATGTTTTTGCAGAATGACATATATTTTAACTTGGTTAGCAATAAGTCTAACAATATTTTCTGTAGAACATACAGAAAGCTGTGTCTAACTACGTCAGCAATAGAATGTAACATTTTCTATGTGACAGGAAGAGAACTGTATAAGTATAACTTACTAGTCATTAATCATTTAGACAAACCCTGTGCATACATGCTTTTTCTCCTTGCTGCAAGTAATAAAGGGTGCCTTGCTTGAACCTAACGTGAATTGGTCTTTGAAGTTTTTTCCTTTGACAAACGTACATGCATAGATATGACGTGCACAATATTTTTGTTATAAGTATTATGAGTTACTATATACCGTACATATGTGTTCATAACAGTATGTCTTTTGAAGTATGTATGTAACCTAACCCACCATGTATTACTCAGGTTATGCAACTGCATACATCTAAAATGTATTTACAAACACAAATACTGCCTTTTTCATAAAAAATGTAGTCCAGTGATTAAGTAAAGTCACAGACATACAAGCATCTCTCAAGTATATCTCCATTCTTTCTTAAATTGGTATACCTCTAATTACCATGTAGAAAAGTAAGCTCTCCTGTGATACTGACAGTTAATAAGCAAAGTGCAACATTTATTCTTCTTTTTTTCCTCAAGGGTTTGAAACCCAGGTGGTACTATTCAATTTTGCCAGTATATAACTCCCAACTGGCAAAATGTCAAGAGTCATTCCATTTTCCTCCGACCAACCATGATTATAAGAAACACCAACAAGCATGTCATTGTTTAGCATTGGAACATGTGTCAATAGTTTGAGCACTGCACATGGCCAAATCATGATGCCATATTTCACATATTCTGATAAGTAATCACTGGCAATGTGTCTCCCAAGCCATTTCTGTGCTTTCAAATGCACAGAGGCAGTGAGTCTTTGTGCAGAGGTTGTTACATTCAACATCTGAATTGGGAGGCCAATTCAGACCCATATTTCCAGCCTGACTGCTGCAGACATGGCTGGAGATGGTGTGGATGGTGTTCCATTTAGAGTTCAAAGATGAGGTATTGATAATCCCACAATTTCTGTGGCACTCTTCATGAAGCTTTACAGCTGGGGGCTGCTGCTAGGATGTTATGCTGGATCTCAGTATAATGATGAGGCTTGGAATAGCTTGGCTAGGGCTGTATCCTATACAACTGATAGTCTGCACTCTGGGGACAATATTGTCACCATTACAGTGACATCAGGAGGCACACGTGGGACCTCCTGAACAAATGAGTGGATGAATTTAAAACTGCAAACACCCCTCAGTTGTGTAAGCATATTGAGCCAACACCTGTGCATGTTCTGGCATTAATTAGCCAGCCAATGCAGCTATTCATTATGCTTTCATCATCTTTTCTTCTTTTCTCTGTGGTACAGCTGCAGCAGAAAACCATGAGGAACATCAGCAGAGGCTAACTCACCTCAGAGAGTCACGAGGTAAGTATGCATCAGGTCTGAATCCAAGGCAAGAACTTTTTCAGGCCATCACTATATATCATCTTCAGCAGGTATACTTTAACTTTTCTATCAAACCTATATGCCTACTGCATTAGCTCCTGACAATTTCATTAGGTAATGAGTGCGTCATCTTAATTGTCTTTGGGTTCAATACTGAGAAACATGCATTAGATGTTTCTACAGTATAGCACTTATAATATATTAACTGCAAAACTGCATGACATCAACAATTACATTTTTGCAAATGCAGTTATTAACTTTGAAAGATATATCTGATATGGCATTGTCATATGACACCACTATGACTGATTAAATTTATGACACATTAATGTCTTCCCATCTTATCTGGATGTGGAAAATATGTGTTTCTGATATCGATGTATTATTGAAATAAAAAAAGTAATTTGAGATGCCATTAATCTAATTCTCTTTTTTTGTCTCCCTCTCTCCCTTAATTTGCCGCAAAAAAAAAAAAACATCAGTAAAGTGTGCTAGACAGATCATTGTAGTTTGACCTTCCATACTACCACAGGTAGAAGCAGCATAGACATCCAGCACATCTGGGTCACAAAATAAAAATCCAACGATAGTGCCCAATGTGTAAACACACTCAAAACTTGAATAAATAAACAAGGAAGCAAAAAGCAAGTACAGGAGGGCTCCAAGGCTGGCCAAATAAATCCACCAAGATCTGAAGAAGCCCATGAGGGTGAAAGCACTAACCTATTTATTCTGTTACAAATAAACTTAGAACTTTGAAGATATATATAGCGTGTTTGCTGCCCACCAGTGATTTCATATTACATTTTTGTGGATTTATTTGGTCAGCCTTGGAGCACTCCTGTACTTGCTTTTTGCTTCCTTGTTTACATCTGGGTCACAACCTGAAAGAGTTACTTCCACAAGTCTTGCTCTACCTGCTCTCATCTGCATCAGGCAGCTCGACCCCAGCTGTTAGTGCAGTGGTACCCTCCAGGAGCAGCAGTAGTGAAGGTGGTGATTTTGTCATCTGTTAGGAGCTGACAGGGTTGGTGGAGGGCATAACTGAAAGGGGCCTCAGTGCTCAAATTGGCAGGAATGAAAAGGTTCTGCATCATACTGCCAAAACAATGCCATCTTTAGCACTTACCCAGGCAGGAGACAGTGATGACAGTTCTGTGGGTGAGGACTGAATTCTCACTGTTACCAAGCTTGATGTTGATGCACCTCCAAGATCTCCTACTTATACCAACCTTTTGTGTCCATCACCATCCCTATCTGTCTTGTATGTCCAGTATGTCTTCACCTGCTACCTAAACTACATTACCTACTGGACATTGCCATTCCTAATCACCTTACCCAACATCCCCCTCTCTCAAAGAAAAAAGTAAAATGGGTACCTTTCCCATAAAAATAATTGCACCCCATACATAGCTCACCACTTCACCTATGTGTCATCTTGAGACAATTGATTTGGTCCAGTTAGCAATGCAACATTATTTTGTTGTTGTCATCCATCCCTGGTGTGCTGACTCCCCAAAGTCATGAAATACTGTCTACAATTCTACATTTATGTTGTGAAGAAGATGATAACCATGGTGCTCTCCCACCACCCTCCTGCAAATTCCTGTATTCTTTCATCTGTGTCCTACAATTTGCTTGTCCCCCTCTCCATTTTAACCACTGTGCTATCAACCCATTTTCACATGTTTAATCTGGTCAATACTGGAATCACATGTAGCATACATGGTCAGAAATGACCCATCAAAAAGCCTTTACTTTTTGTCCTTTGCATTTGTACGGAGGTTGGCATCATGCAGTGATGCTGAGTGATGATGAATAGCATTTACTTCCCATGGCTAAACCTGAAGATATTCATTTCAGATGCACTAGCAATGTTCACATCATGCAAATGTGCTTGCAACCACTGTAAAGGCAGAGTAAAGACACTACATAAAACAGTTGCTTTAACAATTCTCACTCTGCTGGATGCAATGAACCAAAAGTTTCTATGTGGTGTGCTGAGATAATTCCACTGTCTGTAGACTAATGCTTTTACATAGTGTCATGTATTCAATTACAGCTGTATGTGAAATTATTACTTCATGACATTTTATATATCTGCCATATGTTTAACTCCAAATGTCTGTATTTATCTTCAGTTACATTTCATTAGCATACCATTTGAATGCAGCAGCAAGAAAACATTTGTAAAACCATTCCATCCCCAACAAGGAGACTTAGCAAGCCACCCTAATCCTGCTTTTGTCTTCTACACAGATACATGTATGCATGGATATATAGATGATTCTGCCCTAATATGCATTTCCGACAACCTAATACATCTGTAGAGAATTAATGAAGAAGCCTTTAACTCTGTTGAAAGCTGGCTATAGGATAATCACCTGCTACTAAATCCCCAAAAAATAAATTACTTCTGCTTTTCCAAAATCTCATTTCCATGAAAAAACAACTTTAAAATTCCTTCCTTAAATAATATCACTATTGAAGTTGCTCCATATACAAAACTAATTGGCATAATAATCGATGACAATCTTAAAATCAATTTACAGATCCACAACAGCACCAAGAAAATCCATCAAAAACTAGGCAGCCTACATAGAGTGAAGAAATTCCTTACAGTATCTGCCAAGGTAACTCTAGCTATCACTTACCTCTTATCCTCTGTCCTATATGGAGCCCCTATCATGACCAGCCTACAAGCCCCACTTAATTATAAACTTGAACAATGCTATAACAAAGCCAGCAGATTCACTTACAGCAAACATTACTGGACCCACTATTGCTTAACACTAAAAACACTTAACTGGCTAGAGCTTTCTCATCACCTATCTTATACTCAGCTCACCTTAACCCGTAAAGTCATCCAAACCCCATCTGCCTATCCAGCAATTAGACCCCATCTCTAATACTATATTCCAAATCATCCTGTTTGGTCAAATAGTAAATACATGCTTATCATCTACAAAACACAAAGGGCTGTTGGGGTCAGTCTCTATTTCGATATAGTAGCTAGAACTTGGAATACAATTCCTATATCAGGCAGATTTATCACATACCATCTTTTTAAAATGATTATTGATAGATGTCCTCTCTGCCTCCTGGCTTTGTCCCTGCTCCTCATTTGGAACATAGCTTCATCACCTTCCTTATACCTCTTAAAGCACTAAAATCACTTAACCTGTTTATCCCCTTCTAATACCTCACTTTACTGTACTTCTTGAACTACTAAACCTACTTCTAATTAGCACAGCCAAATTACTATCCCATCACTACTTCTCAATTAACACTAAAACTGGCTTATCTGCTCCAATACCTCACTCTATTGTATTTCTTAAATTACTCCTATCTATCTCAAACACCACTCTTCTATCTATAAAAATCTCAATGCAAGGCTTGCAAGTTTAACCTTTATGAATATCAATGCAAATGTTATTATACTGACTAGTATGCTATTTATAAACTGCATTATAATCCTTGTTCCTGTAATTATTCATTGCATTAAATATGATTCCTTGGAGTGTGTACTCCTCAGGCCTCCACTGAAAAAGGGCACCTTTGCCCAGTTTGACTTTTCTGGTAAACCAATGCCAATAAATAAAGATATAACAAACTAAATAAATAAATAACCTTGTTTCTACTCTCCTGCTCCCACTTGCTCCCCATAGCAATTACTTTATAGTACAGAGCATAACAGATTAATAATGAGGAAAAAAACTAAGAGTAACATACCATAAAGATGGTCTTAAATCAACCATATTTCTCTCTCCATTTCTTTCTTTCTCTTCATCCCATCTGCTTCATTAAGTTACACTGTCCCTTCAGTTGTATGATTTTAAGTATGTGAAGTTGAAGTTACTCTGTGGTGTAATGAGATATTTCTGGGATCTATAGACTGACCTTTGCATACTTTCAAGAATTCTAATGTAGGCATTAGCAAACTGTATGTGTAGCTGTTACCAACATATTGTTTTGAGTCACCATTATCCTATTTTTGTTATAATCTACTTGCTCCCTGCCTTCCTCTCCCCTGTCTATGGCCCCTGCCCCCTCTCCCCCTCCCTGTGGTCCCTGTCTTCCTCTCCCCTGTCTATTATCTTCCCCCTTCTGTATTATCAGTCTTCCTCCTCTGCATTTGCATTATGTCTGGCACTGAGTAGCACATGTAAATTGGGGGGAAATGGTGTGTGGTTCTAGTTACAGGTATGTAAAGCCTCAGCAACCAATGTGCTGTTTCCACTTCCACTGAAGAGAAAACTGTAGCTTCAGACCCAGCTCGCTCTGCTCTTCATCCCACTTTTACAACAGGCATCTTCTCTGCAACACACCAATGTGGTCATTCTGTCAAAAATGCACTCTTTCCCCTTAGAAGTTGCACTTTTCCTGGGGCACTTGCAATTCAAACTGTGTACTCTAGATTGTGTAAATAGGTAGGTAGTTTGAAGCTGACAGTGGTGAACTTGGGTATGTGCATGTGTGTGTGCATGTGTGTGTGTGTGTGTGTGTGTGTGTGTGTGTGTGTGTGTGTGTGTGTGTGTGTGTGTGTGTGTCTGTGTGGTTCTAGTGACAGGTAAGTAAAGACTCAACAACATATGTGCTGTGTCTACTCCCACTCGGAACAAATCTTTAACTTTTGACAAACCTCCCTCTGCACTTTATCTCACTTTTAACATGGACATCTTATCTGCAAAACACAGATGAGGTTATCTTGTCAAAAGTGTACTCTCTCACCTGCTGCAGCAGACTTCCCTGCGGTGCTTTTGGCTAATACTGGGTTTTATAGCTCGTGTAACTAGACAGGAAAGAGAATAAAATTTCACAGTGGTGACCTTGTAGGAGTGGCTTCAATGTCAGGTGACTATAGTTTTCTGAAAAGACATACTGTATCAACTTATAATCAGTGGAAGAATTTAATCTGGGTGAGAACTCCCCCATCCACATTTACCATAAACATCTTCTCTGCAACACACTGATAAGGTCATTCTTTCATAAGTGCACTCTCTTACCTTACAAGCCAGATTTCTCCTATGATGCTTGCAGCTAATATTGTGTTCTATAGAATTTGTAACTGGATAGGAAGGAGGTTCAAATCTTACAGTGGTGAACTTGTGTGTGTGTGTGTGTGTGTGTGTGTGTGTGTGTGTGTGTGTGTGTGTGTGTGTGTGTGTGCGTGTGTGTGCGTGTGTGTGTGCGTGTGTGTGTGTGTGCGTGTGCGCATGTGTGCGTGTGTGTATGTGGCTTCAATGTCTGGTGTGTATAACTTCCTAAACAGACAGTATCAGTATCAGTTTCCACTTAGGGGAAAAAAAATAACCTGGGAGAGGACTAACCCATCACCTTATCCCACTTTCCCCACAAAAATCTTTTTTGTAACACACTGATGAGGTCATCCTTTCATAAATGCACTCTCTCACTATAAGTGTGGTGATTTCAGTTAATACAGTGTTCTATAGATTGTGTACTTAGGTAGGGGGTTGAATCTATCATTGGTTAGAAAGTGTGATTGTGTCTACTGTCATGTACAATTAGCTCCATGACAACACCACCTATGTAAAGGCCACTTAGAAAATGTATTTTCACTGGCAGAAGGCTTATCCTGCGGTGCTGGCTGTTGATACTGCACTTTCTAGACTGTACAACTAAATCAGTAGGAGGTCTGAATCCAGCAATGATTGACTACTTTGTGTATCTGTTTGTAGTGCTGTGTAGAGAAGGCTTCTAATGCATATAATATGTGCAGTTGTATATTGTTACTGTGTACTTCAGTCGCCATCTTAGTAGAACATCACCATATTAAACAGCATGATGCCATCCACTGCAATATGCACTGTCGCAACTGTAAAACAACATCTCTTTTGATTCTTGTGATTCAGGCAGTGCTCTGTAACTTGTGATCTTAGGTAGTCAGTTCAAATACAGCCATCACTCCTTAGACTCACCTGTGTCAGTATGTCTGTGAATGTGCAGGTAGGTAACAATGTTGTCAGCCAGCTATCTGCTGTGCACATGTATAACTGGGGATTCCTATTACAAGAATTTCTGTTCATTTTTACACAGAAATACTTTTTTTGATAATGATGTTGCCAGTGGATGAAATTTGGCTTTCCTAAGATGGCTATTAATGAGACAGTGTTCTATATGTTGTTACCTTAGTAAGGCATGTGTTACATTAGAATCCGTGATTATCCACACATTGTGCATGATTGCCATTCTCATGTCACAGTGACAACTGCATTATGCATCATGTATGTTTGGGTATTACTAGCAGCATGCAATGTTGTGTGAGAAATAGACATATTGCAACAGTCTTTTTAGGAAATTACAGGCACATATATCCCTTGCAGCAGTAACATGATGTCACTGCTTCAAATAACCCAAAATCTCACAATTTTAGCGACACTTTCCTTGTAGCACATGCATTCTTCACAATATCATACAGCTATTATTGTCACAAAGTAAGGTGTTCAAAACCCACACTGACTGTAAGCATTGTGTGTCCTTATGCTGTTATGTATGAATGTCATTCACAACTGTTAAAATGTGTGCAATTATGGTGGAAGAAACCTCCCGCAGGCCTTTTATCTCATATACATTGTTGGCATCACAATCATATGATGTAATGACTTCACATAGCTGGAGTCTTACAGCTTGGTTAGACTTCACTGTGATCCATGTGATTTGTACAGGTGTCATTAGTTAGTAGACTTACATAGCTTGCTATTCAATTCCAGCAAAGGATAATATCCTATGACTGTACTGACATTACACAACAACACTGTATGAAGTTATTATTCTCAGTTTGTACTTTGGAGAAAGAAATATGAACTAATTTTGTAACTCCCTGCCAGTGAAACAGTTGTTCTGCAAATGTTGTGGTGTGAGTGCTACTCCATCACATGCACTGAGTAATGATGCATATAGCATATCTACAAACAGAGAGTTAGGGTTCAATTCTGGGACAATGCTGTTGGACAAAACAACAGGAACAGCTTAGCTGTCCAAGAAACACTGATATTGCGCTTCTCACAGCTGTGTGAACATTAAAGTAGTTACCTCCTTGTCATCATTCTGAGAAAATAATAGTGTACTAATTATCCTGAATGTCCTTTATTACTTCATACAATAATTTTGTTTATTTGTGACAAGATCCATTGTTATGTCATATAGCAAAGGCAGTCAATACACAGATCTGTAGGGTGTGTAGTATGAAGGCGGGGGGTTGAATATGGTAACATCTGTCTGTCAGATAACTGTGTCAGACAGGAGTGGCTTAGGCAGAGAAAGTATTTATGGCACTGTCAGATGGTTATATTTTTAAGGCATCACCCACCAAGGTAAGGGATCCATACCCATTACACTATGAAAGTTCTGTAAGTCATTCAAGTGTGTTCATTATGACACACAGAGTACGCCTATTTTTGTGGTGTCATGGTGTCACAGGCTGATATGCATTTTTCTGATATCTGTCCTGTTATGTATTTTAGTCTGGCAAGATGCAAATGTTGAGATGTCATTGATTTTTCTCAGGCATTACTTAATTTCCAGATAAGAATGCACTGTATTGCATGTCTTCCTCCAAACATTGATTTTATTACTGTAATTGTTTTCTTCACACTGTATAGCTTTCTAGGACATGAGGCTTACATAAAATGTCTTACTGTATTTCATGATGCCAGATCATCATAAAGTATGACTTGTCCTGAGTTAGGGCACTTTATTGAATATTTGTATTTTTTACATGCTGTGATGGCAGTGTTTGATGTAATTTCTTGTGAACATGCCCAGAATAATCATGCAGTAGTTGTGCTCTACTTACGAACGGGGACTTTGACCTAATCAAATGTTTTCAGATCCGTGTTATTTGTCACTTGCGTATCTTGACTGTTGTTATATTATGCAAGCTTGTCTAACACATGTTTCAAAGTAATATACTCTATGTCTGTGGTTGCCAAATGACAAAAAACTGGCAAAACATATCCCTTTCTGATTATACATGAAGAGGAGAATACAGCACCACTGTCAGTTAACACACACACATTTCCTGTATATACAGGTCATATTCAGTAACTCCAGTCAATGCGAATAGCCCCTAATGTATCCACTGTTTTTGCTAACTCTTATCTCTATTAAGCATGTTATCAACATTAATATCGCATTTAGTCCCCTTTGTTACAATGTTGCATTGTGTCCCATTGTTAGAATGTTTTTAGCTATGTGCATGTGTCTGGAATTCTGAAGAGGATTAATTATTATATCAGTATGGAAGTATTTATGTTGAAAAATGTTTCTTTATGACACAGTCATATTTGATTGCATTAACTGAGTACATTTTCTCCTATAACCCTCCCTCTTACTTATGCCTGGTTTATTACTATAGTATCTGTGTACATTCTACCCATTTAACATCTCCTGCATCTCAGATCTTGTAATCAGGTTGCCCTTACTTCACATAAACTGTTCACCCATGCGCACATAAAAGATTTGTTTAGAGGCAACCCGTTTTGTTTACATTATGTGTTCATGATTCCACACAGCTTTTCATGGCCACCATCACTGCTGCTGGGCACAAAAACGTGCTTGTAAATGTGTAATCAGGATGAGTATGATGTATATTCAATACGTACTGCTGTTCATCTTGGCAACGAGCTTAAATTGTGTAGGTTTAGCCATCAAGATTGTTAATGAACACAAGGGAATGTTTATTTTTAGGACAGCCATGGGCCCTTTGAACATAAATAAAAACAATATGTCTTCTTCTTCATTGCATTTTCCAAGAAGACAGAACATCATGATTTACTTTTGAGTATTCATAAATATATTTTCTTATAACACTGCAAATGATGTTTTCAAGAAAATGAATCTTGAATGTGCTTGAATCCCTGCTACAGATGATTTTCATGGTCATGTATGTATATATGTTTGCAATCAGATTATGTGGTTTAAATCTCATTGAAGGACATGAGCTTGGACAAATACTTTGCATTTCCTTCATGAAACATTTAGCATTACAAATGTAGTATAAGATAAATCAACAAAAATATCTGCACAAACCTTAGATATATGAGGACGGGAGCATGCTATACTCATACACATAGGAATAACCTGCAAAACACCTGTTCACATGGGTGTGGGTGCTTGTGCATGTGTATACATGCTTGGCCATGCACACATTTGCAAATGCCCTGCAAAAGTACTGTTAAGAATAAAACTTTTCAACACCATGCAAAATGTATTTTTTCAAGTGCTTAAGAATCACAGAATCTAAAATAATGCCTTTATTATATAATCAATATCTCACAATTGTGACAATATTTCCTCTTGTCATAGAGTACTCTATATATAAAAATAATAGAACCTGTGGGGAAAGTTATTAAAATCAAATTATCTCCTTGTGTGAAATATTGGCACTACAAATGTCTTCATAGGTTCATAGAAGGTTGCAAGGTAAATGGCCCTAGGGCCTTTACAGGCCTAGCCACATAATATCCATGTTCCCTTTCTCTCTTGCTAAACATAGACTGAAGATCAGAGGTCTGGTAAACTGGAATTCAATATCTGTTTAGGCATTCTGTTTTACAGCCACTGGAGAAGTCCACAAAGGAAAACTTTAACTGGATTTTTTCTGAGATTATCAGCAAATATATTTTGATATATAAAACATAGTATGAGTGTCTCTGTCAGGAGCATATAAATTTACATTATGTGAAATGGAACCAAGTGGAATGCATTTTTTCCTTATTGAAGCAGTTCTTATGCAGAAGATGTATCAGTTTATAGTCCCTATAACACTCTACAGGGAAAAGATTAAGTGGATTTTGTTTCTTTTTAAGCTGCCTAACACATCTCTTTGTATATTCTGAGAATAGATTTTATCTTGCTGAGGCAAAAAAGTAATTGCAAATGTAAATCAATAGGTTATATTAGTGATTATGAAACTTAAAACAAAAAACAAACAAAAAATCAGTTCAGTCTTTAATTTGTCTGGGAAAGCAAAGTATTTCTGAACTTGATTTACCATACATTGAAAATGACACAGCTTTTTTCCAAGAATTAACCTCATCACATTGTTTAATTTATGGCATATTTTTAAAAAAAGCACTGCTACTTTAATATTTTCAATGACATGTTTACCAGTTAATAGCTAACACCATGTCTCTAGAAAATGACAGTTTAAGAAATACTTTGAGAATGCTGAGAAGTAATTTCTTTTGGAAAGTCTTGCCATGCACAAAGATGATATACTTCGCTGAATCCATATGAAACTGAACAGCTTTTATTAATGACTGCTAAGGACAGAAAACATTAATTTGTTTATTATCTCTAGGAAAACTAACTTTAAAGTACATAGAAAATTAAATTGTGCTTACAGTCCATTTATCTGGAAGTTGATTGACCAAGGCTGGGACTGAAACTTCGGTCTTATTTCCTACTACATACATTCTTTCATAAGTGAATGGTAAGCTGCCCAGCCTCCTTATCTTGAATATCAATTGAAAACAGTCCTGTTATCTGTTCTAATCTTGATAGAAAATATGTCATGTCCTATATTTGCATCTTTCCACACACCCCTCCCCCCTCTCATCTGCTGGATGCATCATAAATGTTACAGGCAGATGAAATAGCATGCTAGATTTAGTTTTGCAAGGCTAATCACCAGTGTTAAACTTAACAGTTCTGTCCTGTCTCTGGTAAATCCACTGAGGCATAAAATCATGCTCTGTCAAGAAGCTTTACTTCCAGAATATTACTGATAGCTACAAAGATTACACAAAAGCAAATTTTACATGGTGGACTAGAAAGACTAACTTTACATAAGACAAAGTACTGGCCATCTTAGATAACACCTTTTGAATTTTTTTTTGCAATCATAATTCATACAATTTAATCTGATAAGAAAATAATGCAATCAACGTCTAGAACCTACTCAGACAGTTACATTTTGGAATGTTGTGATAGCTATGATCAGATTATCGTGATCTCACCAGTAACTACATTCATTACTTAATCTGTAATAAAATCAAGAACAGAATACAACTGCAGACTGATCTTGTTTCTAACTACTTCTCCTAGGTAAGCAAGGCTCCATAATGTTTCTTTGCTTTATCAAGGCAGAATTATGTCTTTTTATCTGAACTTGGAGTATGCAGCTGCAACTCTATGTCTCAGACAGCACAAAAATATATTTTGACCTGGCTTGCTCAGAAATAATGTCTGAAATAGTTCTACTAGACAGAATCCATTCCAGTACTTATATATATGTCATATTTTTCTATATTAACAATTACTAACAAACTAGCAGTACTACCAGTATGGTATGATAAAATGGACATTGATAATGAATTTTATTTTCTTATACTGTGACTATTCATACCATCTCCCAATAGCATGTATATCTCTCAGTTACAAAAATATATAAAAAATTAATAACTGGCAAACAATGATTAATTTCTCTACTTCAAGGCATCCCAGATTAACAACCTTAGTATTATTTTGTTAATTCCTCCTTATCCTCTTTAATACTTTCTATTATTAGCTGGTAAGTTAATTAAAGAAGCCAGATCCCAAAAAGATCTGGACACCATGTCTGGACACCACAAGGAGCCATAGGTGTTAACTGGAGATCTACATAAAATGTGCTATAGATTTAAATGGGTAAAAACACATAAACTGAACTTTAAAACTGAGGTTGCTGCCTTTGCAAACAGCAGACATCTGAGAATACTTTTAATTGGCTTTAGTGTCTGCTAATTCTCACATTGCATGCCTCCATGGTTGGCAGTTAAATCAAACAAAAGGTTATTCTGGTAACACATTTAAAATCATTTAAAATAAATGGAAATGAGGCTTTCCTGCCTGTCACAAAAGATCACATTGCTAACTATATTGAGTGCGTGTGTGTGTGTGTGTGTGTGTGTGTGTGTGTGTGTGTGTGTGTGTGTGTGTGTGTGTGTGTGTGTCTATATATATATATATATATATATATATATATATATATATATATATATATATATATATATATATATATAGGTTTAATATCATAATCTCGAGTTGAGATGCACGCAGATGGAAAATTCAAGACACAGATGTTCGAATTTTCATCCAGTTGAACATCTCAATGTTTGAAAGTTTATATTAGTGAATGCACTGTGTATTCGCTAATATAAATTTGAAGAACTGTACAGAGATTGCGGTACAGTGCGGTTTGGGAAATTCATGCCTTTCCTCACTGTAGAGCAATCTTGAAGTTGGAATATATAGTTAGCAGGGGGTGTGGGGGGCAAAAACATGATGTTAGGTATAGGAGTTTACTTTACATGAGCTCCTATATGGACATCACATGATGTGTTCAGAGACAATTTTGAATCTGCTGAATTCATTCAGATGATTTAACATTGTCACTTATTCTTTATTTTGACTTTCAAGTTTTGTTTTTGATGTGTCGAACAGAAATTATTTTGCTGTTCAACATATTGATAGTAAACATATATATATATATATATATATATATATGTATACATACACACACACACACACACACACACACACACACACACACACACACACACACACACACACACACGTATATTTGTCTTTGTAAAATCAGATTAAGACATAAAATTTAACACAGGGGAAACAGAGAAGGAGGGAGAGAGAAAAAATTAATAATTATGTGAAGACATACTGCTACATATGAGCCAGCATTCAAAAATAAATCATGCTATACCTTTTAGCATACCATCCTACAATTTCACACTGTGCTCTATTGGCTCTTCGAGTGAGGTATTTATCTCCACAGGTAGATATATTTTTAAAATGAATGTTATATTCATTTCAAATACAATAGATAGATAGATAGATAGATAGATAGATAGATAGATAGATAGATAGATAGGTAATTATATAAACATTTATGAATTTGGATGAACATTCAGTTAAATAACAGAGTGTATAAAACAGGTAACCTCAGTGTACTCTCTCAGCTTAAAACTAAGCATACACCAAAAAGGAAGGTCTATCACTGAAATCTCTCCTATTATACATTAAAAAGTCAGATGATGATTCCACTGCAGACTTTTATCTCAAGTTCTCAAAACATTATAAATCAATTTATATTACTTAAACAAGTGATGGAGTGCAAGCAGTCTATAAAAATTTAAATTAATAGAAAATGCATGAATTGTGAAACTGCATATTAATGAACCAATTTGCATATTGACTATGTTAATTGTTTACAGCAACAGTGTGGTGACAGAAATACTGTATACTAATGGAAAAAAAAATTGAAAATTACTGTGAAATAGTATATTTTGATATGATAGAATACATAAAAATGATAAGTAATCGTGTTTTACACATTGAGACATATCTCTGCAGAATAAACATTTATGCATATAAATAAAGTATGCTAGACAGGAAAATGATTTATCTAGGGTAACAGCTATATAGTCCTTGTCCTAAAGAATAAAGGACACAGCCTGAAAAGCTGTGGTATATTTAAGATGGCTAATTAAAGTGATAATATTTATTCTTAAGACTTGTATTTTAAATCATTATGGAAAGTGGATAATAAATGCCACAATGAAGTCCAGAAAAAAATGTAGTCTTGTATGAAGTTGTTTTATCTGTTTTACTGGATTAACAAAAAGTATACTTTATTCAGATTAGCACACTAGTCCAAAGTATTAATGTTCCAGTTTCATGACTCTCTATTTTTTTTTTAGCACAGTCTTCCATTCAAGTCTCTCTGCTTGTCTTTATAAGCTTGTATGGATACAATCCATTTCTTCCTGAAGACTGTTGATGTTTTTTAGCTTTAAAAAAGAAAGGGCATCTTCTAAGGAGACAAAGTACTTGTTCCCACTGAAGGAAATAATCTTAAGCATTTTGGAATTTGGCATTGGTATCAACCCTCTTTCTCCAATTTTGTATTTGTGGTTTAGGCATCACACCAACAGTGGCAATTACCTTGAGCCAATGTTTGCATCAGTTGGTAGCTAGCCCTATCACAAATTAAGCATTTAATACATTTTCTTAGTGTCTTTACCAGTATTAAGCACACCTTATTTTTCTACTACTTTCTCTAAATAGTCAGCATCAAATCTGATGACAGAAATACCAAGCTGTTCTAATAAAAAGATCTTTGTCCAGATGTGAGATAAATTTGACGTATAGACCTGGGAGGCACATCTTTCTTGACTTGATATTTTGTGAGAACTCTATGAGCTTTATCTACAACCATGAGACAAGCCCTTCGGAAGGTGTGATACTTCTGGAATTCAGCTGATGAGAACATTAACTATGTTTTTTCTTTCCATTTTCTCAAGCACAGCAAAAATTCTTACTTTATTTCTTCTTCCGTGCTTTACTGGGTCATCCATCTTATCCAGTAGCTATTTTATCAAAAATTCAGTGTTGTTTTCTTGCTCACTCAGTCTTCCTTTGATGTAATTTAAACTTGTGTCTATATGTCTATGTGAGCATTTTATTTTTGGATTATACTTTTTAGAAGTTCAAATTGTTTGTTTTGTTGCCATTTTATATTATATAGTCTATTGGTTTATCCATAATGTCTATTTTTAAGGATAGCTGTAATATACACATCAATATCTTCTGAAAATTCTTCTTTGTAGAGATGGTCTCTTTCCCAGAGGTTTTGGAAATTGAAATCCTTCAAGTTGTCTGTTGATATATATTCTAACAGGAGATTTGAATTTTTTTTTTACTAATATAACTTGATCTTGAGATGAGATACATTGTTCCCTTCACTTCAAACTCTGAATCAAATTTGATAATAAAATTCTAATAGAGTAAAGCAACCTCAATCTTCTACACTCAAGCCATTATCTTGGGCTTGCCCCATTTATTTCAATGTTTTTTACGGTGGAATGGATGAGACTTTAAGCCATAGTGATTATTTAGATAAATGCTGTCTGAGAATAATACACTGTTGCTGGTTTAGTACCATGTATAATGCATATCTCTGCAATCTCCCCCTCCAAAAAAGCAGTCATATACACATATAACTGCAAATTAATGGCCAGTGACAAAAATGACAGAAATGTTGTCCTCTGTGAGACAATTTTCATTGCTTAACTTCATAATGAATAGTAAAACATAAACAGTATAGTTTTTCATTGGAAGATATAGGTGACTCAGATGTATGTTGAACTCTGCTGTATGATCTATCATGTGACTTTGAAGCATGTCGATTTGTGATGTAAAATAATTTTATACCTCGGTTTCCACTTACACACTGCGTATGACCAAAAGGATATAGGTTGTCTCCCTACATTCTGGATTAAAATTACAAACTGAGTCTCAGTTTCTTGTTTACATGTCTAGCAATATACTGTCTTCTGTTTACTGAAGGGAATAATTCAGTGGAAGTAACATGAGGTGTCATCTGATAAGGTGACAGACGATCACGAGTTTCTTTGGATAAATAAATATATGTAAACAAACAAATACATGTATTTTACCTCACAGAATTCTGCTGAATATAGGGGCAGTTTTAAGAAATTCAACAAAGTCTTTCTAAGTATATACTAGATAGACCTGTCATATAAGTAGAAATCTCTTCTGTAGATTACGGTCATTATTTATCACATCCTTAGAATTTACATCCTTCTGATTTAAACTTAAACATGAAACTCTCATACTGTGATTTGCTTTCAGCCTACTGCTGAACTGTGTAGTTTCAATATTTTACTTCAGCATTTATTTCTGGAATGGAAATACTCTTTCCAGAAGCCTTGAATTCTGAAATGAACAGTTATTGTGGCTAACAAGAAGACAGCAATCTGTGCGTGATGCTCTCTTCTATAATTGTGTTGGTGGAATCTGGGATAAACTGCTCAGGGATATCAGAACTGCTGACACAAATTCAAAGTTAAACTTCGGTTGTTTCTGTTTCTGAAATAATCTGAATGTTTTGCCTTACTTCCACGTTATATGGTAATATCGAATGCATTTTTTTATTTTAAGTTCTTTTTAAATTTGAATTAAGTGATAAAGTAAAAAATATATTTTTCTGCTTTCTGTATTATAATCCAATAACTGTATGGAGCTTTCCTCCCTGGGCTGCAGTGGAAAATAAGACTCAACGTAGTTGGACAGCTTGGTTAATAAAACATGCATACAAACATTCAAACATAAGCAAACATGATCTGGCATTCCATAATGTAGCACCATCTGTTTGCAGACTTCTCAGAATTTTTATGATATTTGTTCCCAAATGTTCAATGAACAGATTCTCTTATGATAGCCAGTAATGACAGTTAAAGGAATGTAATTGTATGACATTGTTCATTAAAAAAATCTGACTTTGCAAATGAGAAGCATATAGCAGAAGCATGAGTTATAATAACTTACTGTATTTGCTGATGGACACTGGCCTAGCAGAGAACTAATTTATTAATACAGAGACAAAATGGTTTGAGCTCAGATGTGTTAAAAAGCAGGCTGTACGAAATGAGAAAGTGACTGGAGCTGCACAGCAGTTGACTGGAATCCAAGTTCCTAAACAGTGTGAGGTGCTTGTTTTATTTTTTGCTGGAGGCACAGTTGACAGCAGCCATGCTAAGATGTTCAGAAATGCTGCATTACCTTTCCCATATTTAATGTATTCAATACGCCTGGTTGAAAATGGCATTTATGCATTATAATTACAAGACTTTTCTTTCAAATGAGCAAGGCAAAAGCTGACTCTATATCATGTCCTAAGTGAATACACAGTATAGGAACTGTAACATAGCTAATTTCTCGCATAATACTGTTAAAGTATAACAATATCAAGAAACTTTAAGATGCAGCATAGAAATAGCTTTAAAAGATTTTCAGAGCTAAAGTACTCAAATTAAGGCCAGTTGGGAGATTTGGTATTTCTCCTGTAAGTCATGCCATTGCAGCATGTCCTATGAGAGCAAAGATAGTAATACAGTGAACTTTAATTGTATTACTCCTACTAGAATAAATTATGGTATTGTAGTTCTGTCATGCTGGGCTGTGCCAGAACACTGTTACATATGTGGTGCCCACATTTCAAATGTTTGAATAAAATGATCACATTATGGCTGTATGACTTTCATCAAATAACTGGTGTCTTGTTTCTCAGTGTATGTCTCAGTTCTCCATTGTCACATTGACTGTAAGAAGTCCATTATGTTACCTTGTGGTATAGAAAGGATGAAGCCCTGACCACAAATTTGATGACTCATGCTTGATTGGTGGAAGGGGTGCTGGAGTGGATGAGTCAGGGATGGAAATGAAAGGTCCATGCCACCTCACCTATTGTTGGGTCTGGCTAGTCATTTGGATGACAGCTAATGGGAGCATTGAGTGTTAAACCTGTGGGTATGAGCCTTCTGTGCACATACCACCAGCAGTGTGTCACATAAAACTGTGATTGCACACGTCTGTTGGGTCATGCATTAATTATGTAGTTCAAAAGAGTTATAAGACCTAATAGGGCTACAGTGGTTAGGGAAGGAATTTCCCAGATCAGACAGACTGGTCTACTGCTTACCACCCAATTTTCACCTCTCTGGGGAATGAATAACCTAATAAGGCCTTCCATTTGAGGAAAAATTTAAACATTAAGATCTTGGCCCCGTTAGACATGTCCAGTTCCCTAACAAAGAAAGGAATAAATGTGCCATTCAGATGTTGTAATGGAACCCAATGGGCAAGACCTTGTAGACTGGGACTAAAAAGAAGTATGCTATCTATCAAGATGAACTACAGTTACTACATGCCCTTATCATGAAAGAGAGCTTTGAAACATAGCAAGAAAGGTATTCAACTGTCCACAGCTTATTTTCTTCACCTAATAAATTATATGATGAGCTGGTCATCTCAGAATAATGCTGCAACCCCATCCATAATACAACTGATGTGTTTCAATGTATTGTTCAGATTTAAACTAATCCCTGATAAATGCAATATTTGCAAAAAATTATGTTGATCACTAAACAAAAGAATTCTTATTTACTGTATGCACGTTTCAACTATGCAATGTTGTTATGTGACAGCATTCTCGTCACAGGAATCATGCTTTGATTTAAGTCTGGCAGTTCTACAAAACAGAATTCTGAGAACAAGGTTGAGAAACTGGAAGGTATAGTTATAGACCAGCTGTGACATTTTAATAGGAAGGATAATAATTTGGGATGCTTGGGAAAAATCTACTCTATTACAATTTGTGGGTGAGATGGTTCATTACAAAGGATTTTGTGTATATGTTAATTTGAGTTTTTGCTCTAAAATTCTTCCTGGGAATCAGAAGGTCTTTTGAGTAATACAGTAGGGTTAGGTCAGGAGGTTTCTACATCACATTATGCCCTTCAAATTCAAAGAGTGCTCACCCTCTAAGGTTTTCCCTCATGGGATGTCAGTGCAGAGTTGCTCATAGGAACTCAGTACAGAGAGAGGTCTCATGGGTGAGGCTACATGCTAATGTGGCAGGCCAGTAGAGTGGTTGAAGCAAATTAGGCATGTGCTATCCCCTGGAATTGTCTGCATCTCTCATGTATGAGCATTTTTTTTGTTTTGCTGGGAGGAAAAGTGACCACAATAAAATCATGGCAATTATCTGTTTACTCCACATCAGCAATGATGTGCAGTGGGGTATGTTTTAGTGTGTGTGTGTGTGTGTGTGTGTGTGTGTGTGTGTGCGTGTGTGTGTGTGTGTGTGTGTGTGTGTGTGTGTGTGTGTGTGTGTGTGTGTGAGTGTGTGTGTGTGTGCACATGTGTGTGTGTATGTACATGTGTTTGTGTATATATGTGTGTGAGTGTGTGTGAGTGTAGGGGGGCTGCCTGAGTGGTTGGACTGTGTGTGTTAAGAAGCGAAAAGATAGTCTGGATGTGTGTGCATGAGTGTGCACGTATGTGTACACATGTGTGTGAGTGGGTGTGTATGTGTGTGAGCGTATGTGTGTACATGTACGTGTGTGTGTTTTAGGGAAATGTTTACTAATGTGATGCATATATCACTATTTCTAGGGAAAACACTGTTGCAGTCAGGTTTGACATCCATAGTGGTTAATTCAAAGACATGATTATGAGCTTATAAAGAGTCTTTCTTACTACAGCTGTACCCATCACTGAATCACATTTTGTCACCTATGTGCTAATTGACCAACTTTTGTTGGGTAATTAATGTGACAGTTAGATTTTCCTGAATCTTAGCATGTGTGTTCCAGAATTTCAAAATGTGAAACATATTACTTTATCCCTTTCTTATACACTTATATTACACACACAACTGCAACTATTTCACTAAAAGTATTATGAAGATGATACCATCATCTAAAAGAAAGAGGGTGTCATCCTATACAAGGCACCTTGTTGAATCTTAAGGTTCTTATTCTAGCTCTGGTACAAATCACACTGAACAATAATCATGCCAAGTCTGTTTAACTTGATGCATACTTTTAGAAAGGATTATAGGTTGTTATTACACTTGCAATCCAGGGGACCATTTAGGAGCCCAGCCAAATTCCGAGTTGCCCCCAAGCACTGTCTGGTTAAATAACTTGCTCAAGGTCACACAATTAACAAATGATAAATGAAGGAATTAAGCCTGACCACAGAAAGTACAACTCACAGACTTAACTCTCTGTGCTATCTAAACCAGGTGGTCTAAGAGAGCACTAATGATTCTAATGCAAATTCTACATAGCAGTAGGCAAACGAACGGGGAAAGAATCAAACCCTGTACCACATTCAGCAGCTGGTTAGCAAGTCATAACCTTAATCCACTGTAGCAAATGCCAGATCCGCCAGATCAATTGCCAGATGAGAAGTGTCTAAGGCAACCATGAATTTTTGAAAGACTGACACTCACTAATTTTCTATTAACTGTTTCATTTGTGGTCTGTAATTATGCTGATTAATTTATACCTACAACATCTTTAGAAACGACGACCATCAAAACGAAGTAAAAATATATGAAGAGGACGAACAAAGGAACACTGCAGCACTAAATCCAGAAAAATGATTGAAAAAAGTTAAGCGCTTTCGTCAAAATCACAAGACTTCATCAGAACAAGAACAAACAGAAAATAACATATTTAAATACTCTAACCCTTACATCCATTGGTTGACAAAGCAAACATCATTTCCTGTAAAGTAATTAAGCAGTTTAAAAAGACAGTAATACATAATCACAGTAACTGCCCACTACAACACACCAGTTGCCACCTACCAACCACATAGACATTAATGTATTGTGTATTGAAGTATGATTTAAAATACAGATCTTGAATAAAATCACATAAAAAGCTGATTTTAGTTTTAATACAGAACTAATGGATAACTTGTCATTGAGCCCAGGTGGTTGACATGCATTTAATTTAATCTGCTACTTGAGCTCTAAATAATCAAGGAAGTCATCATCGGGCCCCCCCTCTTGGAACCAGGTCTACTTGTTCAAGTACAAAAAATTTAAAATAATGTGTCAGATGTACCTTTATATGCTTAAATAAAGCATTGGTTTCTTTGTTTTTTAGTATATCATAGTTGTGTTGATATATTCTTTGTCTGAGGTCTCTGATTGTCTTCCCCACATAGTACCCCTCACATACCATACAGGTTGCAATATATACCACTCCCTTTGTGTAACAGTAACACTTCTTAATAGTAGTAATTTTACCATAGTTCCTGACTCTAATGGAATCAGTGTCCAATATATAGGGGCATTGTCCACACCTCCCACATTTAAAAGTTCCACCAAGGCCTGCCTTTAACCTTTTCCTCTCCACCAGGCCTTTCAAGGAAGTGCCCTTTTTGTAAACCACAAAAGGTTTTTCCCCCAACCTTTTGTTGATCTTCTCATCCAAACAAAGAATGGTCCAAAAATCATAAATGATGCTTCTAATGTTAAAAAAAATCCCTGGTGAAGGGCAGGACAAATGCCCTACTAAAACTGTCAGTTTCTACCAAGCCAGAAGTTCTATTCAAACCTTCAGGCTTCTCCAAGAGTGTAGAATAAATACCCCCAGCTCTTTTTGATTTGACTTCTTCAGCTATGTCATTGACAAAGTTAAAGGGGTAACCTCTTTTCTGCAACATACCCATTAAGACATCACATTCTTTAATAAAATCGTCCTGGTCAGACATCATTCTGGCCAATCTCACATATTGACTCTTGACAAGGGATTTTTTCTGATGCAGAGGGTGGCAACTCTCAAAATGCAACAAACAGAATGGGTAGGTTTTCTAAAAAGGTGCGAAGTAAACCTACCCTTAACGTGATCTTTCTTAATACTAACATCCAGATAATTGAAGGTGTCAAGGTCCTTGGTCTTGGTAAATTTCAAAAAGTTGGTGGTATTGTTGATGTAAACGAAGAACCTATTCAGGTCATTTTCGCTCCCTTGCCAAAATAAGACCATATACCTACAACATCTAAAGTAAGGAAAAGAAACATTGTAACAGGAAAAGATACATTTTAACAAGGTGAACACTGTGACAGTGATACATCAGCTACCTAGCAGTTATTATATTGTTCCACATAAATGGAGCAATAAACAAATTAGCATTAGTTGGAACAGAAATCAATTAGTAAGTGGATGCAAGTATAAGTATGAAAGTTAGGTGGCTTCTCTAGAACACAGAGCTGCAAAAGTAACTCACTTTCCATACAGAAATGCTAAAAGTATATTTTTTACAGAGTTGTTTGGCATATCTTTAGCTATTTTTATCTTGCATGGAATATTTTTTTTGTAATAAGACAAGAAGGAAGGCAATGATAAATGTGTTAAGTAATCAAATGCAAAAAAAAAGATTTTGGTAGACAGGCAGCTACATAGACAGACTTAAATATAACTGTACTGGCCATGATGAGTGAGCAGACAAGTTATTCAACACAAATACCCCAGAAGCACTGTGGACATGATATGTGAGCAGACATGTTATTCAATGCAAATACCCCAGAAGCTCTGTGGACTTGATGAGCGAGCAAACATGTAATTCAACACAAATACCCCAGAAGCACTGTGGACATAATGAGTGAGCAGACATGTTATTCAACACAAATACACCAGAAGCACTGTGGACATGATGAGTGAGCAGACATGTTATTCAACACAAATAAGCAAGAAGCACTGTGGCCAAGATGGGTGAGCATTCATGTTATTCAACACAAATACCCCAGAAGGATTGTGGCCATGATGAGTAGACAGACACGTTATTCAATGCAAATACCCCCGAAGCACTGTGGACATGATGAGTGAGCAGACATGTTATTCAACACAAATACATGAAAAGCACTGTGGACATGATGAGTGAGCAAATACGTTATTCAATACAAATATCCCAGGAGCACTGTGACCATGCTGTGTGAGCAAGCAAGTTATTCAACACAAATACCCTAGGAGCACAGTGGCCACGATGAGTAAGCAGACACATTATTCAACACAAATACCCCAGAAGCACTGTGGCCATGATGAGTGAGCAGACACGTTCATCAACACAAATACCGCAGAAGACCTGTGGACATGATGAGTGAGCAGACATGTTAATCAACACAAATACCCCAGAAGCACTGTGGACATGATGTGTAAGCAAACAAGTTATTCAATGCAAATACCCCAGAAGCTCTGTGGACTTGATGAGCGAGCAAACATGTTATTCAACACAAATACCCCAGAAGCACTGTGGACATAATGAGTGAGCAGACATGTTATTCAACACAAATACCCCAGAAGCACTGTGGACATGATGAGTGAGCAGACATGTCATTCAACACAAATAACCAAGAAGCACTGTGGCCAAGATGGGTGAGCAGACATGTTATTCAACACAAATACCCCAGAAGCAATGTGGCCATGAACAGTAGACAGACACGTTATTCAACACAAATACCCTGGAAGCACTGTGGACATGATAAGTGAGCAGACACGTTATTAAACACAAATACCCAAGAAGTACTGTGGACATGATGAGTGAGCAGACATGTTATTCAACACAAATACATGAAGAGCACTGTGGACATGATGAGTGAGCAAATACGTTATTCAACACAAATATCACAGGAGCACTGTGACCATGCTGCATGAGCAAACAAGTTATTCAACACAAATACCCTAGGAGCACAGTGGCCACGATGAGTAAGCAGACACGTTATTCAACACAAATACCCCAGAAGCACTGTGGCCATGATGAGTGAGAAGACACGTTCATCAACACAAATACTGCAGAAGCACTGTGGACATGATGAGTGAGCAGACATGTTAATCAACACAAATACCCCAGAAGCACTGTGGACATGATGAGTGAACATACATGTTATTCAACACAAATACACTAGAAGCACTGTGGGCATGATGAGTGAGCAGACATGATATTCAACACAAATATCCTAGAAGCAATGTGGACATAATGAGTGAGCAGACATGTTATTCAACACAAATAACCCAGACGCACTTTGGCCATGATGCGTGAGCAGGCACGTTATTCAACACAAAAAACCCAGAAGCAATGTGGACATGATGAGTGAGCAGACATGTTATTCAACACAAATACCCTAGAACCACTGTGGACATGATGAGTGAACAGACACGTTATTCAAAACAAATACCCCTGAAGTACTGTGGACATGATGAGTGAGCAGACATGCTATTCAACACAAATACCCTAGAAGCACTGTGGTCATGATGAGTAAGTAGATATGTGATTCAAAACAAATACCCAAGAAGCACTGTGGACATGAAGAGTGAGCAGACATGTTATTCAACACAAATACCCCAGAAGCACTGTGGCCACGATGAGTAACCAGACATGTTATTCAACACAAATACCCCAGAAGCACTGTAGACATGATGAGTGAGCAGACATATTATTCAACACAAATACCCCAGAAGCTCTGTGGACATGATGAGTGAGCAGACATGTTATTCAACACAACTACCCAGAAGCACTGAGGACATGATGAGTGAGCAGACATGCTATTCAACATAAATACCCAGAAGCACTGAGGACATGATGAGTGAGCAGACATGTTATTCAACACAAATACCTCAGAAGCACTATGGACATGATGAGTGAGGAGATATGTTATTCAACACAAATACCCCAAAAGCACTGTGGACATGATGAGTGAGCAGACATGTTTTTCAACACAAATAACCCAGAAGCACTATGGACATGATGAGTGAGCAGACATGTTATTCAACACAAATACCCCAGAAGGACTGTGGACATGATGAGTGAGCAGACATGTTATTCACCAAAAATGCCCCAGAAGCACTGTGGACATGATGAGTGAGCAGACATGTTATTCAACACAAATACCCCAGAAGCACTGTGGACATGTTGAGTGAGCAGACATGTTATTCAACGCAAATACCCCAGAAGCACTGTGGACATGATGAGTGAGCTGACATGTTATTCAACACAAATACCCCAGAAGGACTGTGGACATGATGAGTGAGCAGACATGTTATTCACCAAAAATGCCGCAGAAGCACTGTGGACATGATGAGTGAGCAGACATGTTATTAAACACAAATACCCCATAAACACTGTGGACATGATGAGTGAACATGCATGTTATTCAACACAAATACCGCAGAAGCCCTGTGGACATGATGAGTGAGCAGATATGTTAATAGACACAAATACCCCAGAAGCACTGTGGACATGATGAGTGAACAGACATGTTATGCAACACAAATACACTAGAAGCACTGCGGACATGATGAGTGAGCAGATATGCTATTCAACACAACAACCCCCGAAGCACTGTGGACATGATGAGTGAGCAGACATATTATTCAACACAAATTCCCCAGAAGCACTGTGGCCATAATGAGTGAGCAGACATGTTATTCAACACAAATATCCCAGAAGCACTGTGGCCATGATGAGTGAGCAGACATGTTATTCAATACAATACCCCAGAAGCACTGTGGCCATGATGAGTGAGCAGACATGTTATTCAACACAAATACCCCAGAAGGACTTTGGAAGTATGAGTGAGCAGACATGTTATTCAACACAAATACCCCGAAAACACTGTGGACATGATGAGTGAACATATATGTTATTCAACATAAATACCGCAGAAGCACTGTGGACATGATGAGTGAACAGACATGCTATGCAACACAAATACACTAGAAGCACTGCGGACATGATGAGTGAGCAGATATGTTATTCAACACAACAACCCCCGAAGCACTGTGGACATGATGAGTGAGCAGACATATTATTCAACACAAATTCCCCAGAAGCACTGTGGCCATAATGAGTGAGCAGACATGTTATTCAACACAAATATCCCAGAAGCACTGTGGCCATGATGAGTGAGCAGACATGTTATTCAATACAATACCCCAGAAGCACTGTGGCCATGATGTGTGAGCAGACATGTTATTCAACACAAATACCCCAGAAGCACTATGGAAGGATGAGTGAGCAGACATGTTATTCAACACAAATACCCCAAAAAAACACTGTGGACATGATGAGTGAACATGGATGTTATTCAACATAAATACCGCAGAAGCACTGTGGACATGATGAGTGAGCAGATACGTTAATCAACACAAATACCCCAGAAGCACTGTGGACATGATGAGTGAACAGACATGTTATTCAACACAAATATACTAGAAGCACAGTGGACATGATGAGTGAGCAGACATGTTATTCAACACAAATACCCCTGAAGCACAGTGGACATGATGAGTGAGCAGACATGTTATTCAAAAGAAATACCCTAGAAGCACTGCGGCCATGATGAGTGAGCAGACACATTAATCAACACAAAAAACCCAGAAGCACTGTGGACATGATGAGGGAGCAGAAATGTTATTCAAAACAAATAACCCAGAAGCACTGTGGACATATTGAATGAGCAGACACATCACTCAACAAAAAATGCAACAGAAGCACTGTTGACATGATGGGTGAACAGACACATTATTCAACACAAATAACCCAGATGGACTGCGGCCATGATGAGTGAGCAGACACGTTACTCAACACAAAAAACCCAGAAGCACTGTGGCCATGATGAGTGAGCAGACACATTATTCAACACAAATACCCCAAAAACACTGCGGCCATGATGAGTGAGCAGACACGTTATTCAAAACAAATATCTCAGAAGCACTGTGGACATGATAAGTGAGCAGACATGTCATTCAACACAAATACCCTAGATGCACTGTGGACACGATGAGTGAGAAGACACGTTATTCAAAACAAATACCCCTGAAGTACTGTGGACATGACGAGTGAGCAGACATATTATTTAACACAAATACCCCAGAAGCTCTGTGGACATGATGAGTGAGCAGACATGTTATTCAACACAAGTACCCAGAAGCACTGAGGACATGATGAGTGAGCAGATATGTAATTCAACACAAATACCCCAGAAGCACAGTGGACATGAGTCAGCAGACACATTTTTCAACACAAGTACACCAGAAGCACTGTGGACATGATGAGTGAGATGACATGTTATTCAACACAAATACCCCAGAAGGACTGTGGACATGATGAGTGAGCAGACATGTTATTCAACAAAAATGCCCCAGAAGCACTGTGGACATGATGAGTGAGCAGACAAGTTTTTCAACACAAATACCCCAGAAGCACTGTGGACATGATGTGTGATTAGACATGTTATTCAACGCAAATACCCCAGAAGCTCTGTGGACTTGATGAGCGGGCAGACAATTCAACACAAATACCCCAGAAGCACTGTGGACATAATGAGTGAGCAGACATGTTATTCAACACAAATACCCTAGAAGCACTGTGGACATGATGAGTGAGCAGACATGTTATTCAACACAAATACCCCAGAAGCACTGTGGGTATGATGAGTAGACAGACACGTTATTCAACACAAATACCCCTAAAGCACTGTGGCCTTGATGTGTAGACAGACACGTTATTCAACAAAAATACCTCAGAAGCACTGCGGACATGATGAGTGAGCAGACATGTTATTCAACACAAATACATGAGAAGCACTGTGGACATGATGAGTGAGCAAACACGTAATTCAACATAAATATCCCAGAAGTACTGTGGCCACAATGCGTGAGCAAGCAAGTTATTCAACACAAATACCCTAGGAGCACTGTGGCCATGATGAGTGAACAGACACGTTATTCAACATCAATACCGCAAAAGCACTGTGGACATGATGAGTGAGCAGACATGTTAATCAACACAAATACCCCAGAAGCACTGTAGACATGATGAGTGAACAGACATTTTATTCAACACAAATACACTAGAAGCACTGTGGACATGATGAGTGAGCAGACATGTTATTCAACACAAATATCCCAGAAGCAATCGGGACATAATGAGTGAGCAGACATGTTATTCAACACAAACAACCCCGAAACACTTTGGACATGATGAGTGAACAGACATGTTATTCAACACAAATTCCCCAGAAGCACTGTGGCCATGATAGTGAGCAGACACATTAATCAACACAAATACCCCAGAAGCACTGTGGACATGATGAGGGAGCAGAAATCTTATTCAACACAAACAACACAGAAGCACTGTGTATATAAGGAGTGAGCAGACATGTCATTCAACACAAATGCAACAGAAGCACTGTGGACATGATGAGTGAGCAGACATGTTATTCAACACAAATAATCCAGATGCACTGTGAACATGATGCATGAACAGACACGTTATTCAACATAAAAAACCCAGAAGCACTGTGGCCATGATGAGTGAGCAGACACGTTATTCAACACAAATACCCCAAAAGCACTGTGGCCATGATGAGTGAGCAGACACGTTATTCAAAACAAATACCCCAGAAGCACTGTGGACATGATGAGTGAGCAGACATGTTATTCAACACAAATACCCTAGAAGCACTGTGGACATGATGAGTGAGCAGACACGTTATTCAAAACAAATACCCCTGAAGTACTGTGGACATGATGAGTGAGCAGATATGCTATTCAACACAAATATCCAAAGAGCACTGAGCTCATGATGAGTGAGCAGACATGTTATTCAACACAAATACCCCAGAAGCACTGTGGACATGATGAGTGAGCAGACATATTATTCAACACAAATACCCCAGAAGCTCTGTGGACATGATGAGTGAGCAGACATGTTATTCAACACCAATATCCAGAAGCACTGAGGACATGATGAGTAAGTTGACATGTAATTCAACACAAATACCCCAGAAGCACAGTGGACATGAGTAAGAAGACACATTATTCAACACAAGTACCCCAAAAGCACTGTGGACATGATGAGTGAGCTGACATGTTATTCAACACAAATACCCCAGAAGCAATATGGACATGATGAGTGAGCAGATATGTTATTCAACACAAATACCCGAAAAGCACTTTGGACATGATGAGTGAACAGTCATGTTTTTAAACACAAATAACCCAGAAGCACTGTGGACCTGATGAGTAAGCAGACATGTTATTCAACACAAATACCCCAGAAGGACTGTGGACATGATGAGTGAGCAGACATGTTATTCAACAAAAATGCCCCAGAAGCACTGTGGACATGATGTGTGAGCAGACATGTTATTCAACGCAAATACCCCAGAAGCTCTGTGGACTTGATGAGCGGGCAGACAATTCAACACAAATACCCCAGACGCACTGTGGACATAATGAGTGAGCAGACATGTTATTCAAAACAAATACCCTAGAAGCACTGTGGACATGATCAGTGAGCAGACATGTTATTCAACACAAATACCCCAGAAACACTGTGGGTATGATGAGTAGACAGACACGTTATTCAACACAAATACCCCTAAAGCACTGTGGCCATGATGTGTAGACAGACACATTATTCAACACAAATACCCCAGAAGCACTGTGGACATGATGAGTGAGCAGACACGTTATTAAACACAAATACCCAGGAAGCACTGTGGACATGATGAGTGAGCAGACATGTTATTCAACAAAAATACATGAGAAGCACTGTGGACATGATGAGTGAGCAAACACGTTATTCAACATAAATATCCCAGAAGCACTGTGGCCATGATGCGTGAGCAAGCAAGTTATTCAACACAAATACCCTAGGAGCACTGTGGCCATGATGAGTGAACCGACACATTATTCAACATAAATACTGCAGAAGCACTGTGGACATGATGAGTGAGCAGACATGTTAATCAACACAAATACCCCAGAAGCATTGTAGACATGATGAGTGAACAGCCATTTTATTCAACACAAATACACTAGAAGCACTGTGGACATGATGAGTGAGCAGACATGTTATTCAACACAAATATCCCAAATGCAATCTGGACATAATGAGTGAGCAGACATGTTATTCAACACAAACACCCCCGAAACACTGTGGACATGATGAGTGAGCAGACCTGATATTCAACACAAATACCCCAGAAGCACTGTGGACATGTTGAGTGAGCAGACAAGTTATTCAATGCAAATACCACAGAAACACTGTGGACATAATGAGGGAGCAGAAATCTTATTCAACACAAACAACACAGAAGCACTGTGGACATAAGGAGTGAGCAGACACGTCATTCAACACAAATGCAACAGAAGCACTGTGGACATGATGAGTGAGCAGACATGTTATTCAACACAAATAATCCAGATGCACTGTGAACATGATGCATGAACAGACACGTTATTCAAAACAAATACCCCAAAAGCACTGTGGCCATGATGAGTGAGCAGACACATTATTCAACACAAATACCCCAGAAGCACTGTGGACATGATGAGTGAGCAGACATATTATTCAACACAAATACCCCAGAAGCTCTCTGGACATGATGAGTGAGCAGACATGTTATTCAACACCAATACCCAGAAGTACTGTGGACATGATGAGTGAGCAGACATGTTATTCAACACAAATACCCCAGAAGCACTGTGGCCATGATGACTGAGCAGACATGTTATTCAAAACAAATACCCCTGAAGCACTGTGGACAAGATGAGTGAGCAGACATGTTATTCGACACAAATACCCCAGAAGCACTGTGGACATGATGAGTGAGCAGACATGTTATTCAACACAAATACACCTGGAGCACTCCAGACATGATGAGTGAACAACATGTTATTCAACACAAATACCCCAGAAGCACTGTGGACATGATGAGTGAGCAGACATGTTATTCACCCCAAATACCCCTGAAGCACTGTAGACATGATGAGTGAGCAGACATGTTATTCAACAGAAACACCCCAGAAGCACTGCGGACATGATGTGTGAGCAGACATGTTATTCAACACATGTACCCTAGAAGCACTGTGGACATGATGAGTGAGCAGACATGTTATTCAACACAAATACCCCAGAAGCACTTTGGAATGATGAGTGAACAACATGTTATTCAACACAAATACCCCAGAAGCACTGTGGACATAATGAGTGAGTAGACATGTTTATCAACACAAATAACCCAGAAGGACTGTGGACATGATGAGTGAGCAGACACGTTATTCAACACAAATACCCCAAAAGCACTGTGGACATGATGAGTGAGCAGACATGTTATTCAAAACAAATACCCCAGAAGAACTGTGGACATGATGAGTGAGCAGACATGTTATTCAACACAAATACCCTAGAAGCACTGTGGACATGATGAGTGAGCAGACACGTTATTCAAAACAAATGCGCCAGAAGGACTGTGGACATGATGAGTGAGCAGACATGTTATTCAACAAAAGTGCCCCAGAAACACTGCGGTTATGATCAGTGAGCAGACATGTTATTCAACACAAATACCCCAGAAGCACTGTGGACATGTTGAGTGAGCAGACATGTTATTCGACACAAATATCCCAGAAGCACTGTGGACATGATGAGTAAGCAGACACGCTATTAAACACAAATACCCAAGAAGCACTGTGGACATGATGAGTGAGCAAACACATTATTCAACACAAATTTCCCAGAAGCGCTGTGACCTTGATGCGTGAGCAGGCAAGTTATTCAACACAAATACCCTAGGAGCACTGTGGCCATGATGAGTGAACAGACACGTTATTCAACATAAATACCGCAGAAGCACTGTGGACATGATGAGTGAGCAGACATGTTAATCAACACAAATACCCCAGAAGCACTGTAGACATGATGAGTGAAGAGACATTTTATTCAACACAAATACACTAGAAGCACTGTGGACATGATGAGTGAGCAGACATGTTATTCAACACAAATATCCCAGAAGCAATCTGGACATAATGAGTGAGCAGACATGCTATTCAACACAAACACACCCGAAACACTGTGGACATGATGAGTGAGCAGACATGTTATTCAAAACAAATTCCCCAGAAGCTCTGTGGCCATGATGAGTGAGCAGACACATTAATCAACACAAATACGCCAGAAGCACTGTGGACATGATGAGGGAGCAGAAATGTTAATCAACACATATAACTCAGACACACTGTGACCATGATGCATGAACAGACATGTTATTCAACAACACATTATTCAACACAAATACCCCAAAAGCACTGTGGCCATGATGAGTGAGCAGACATGTTATTCAAAACAAATACCCCAGAAGAACTGTGGACATGATGAGTGAGCAGACATGTTATTCAACACAAATACCCTAGAAGCACTGTGGACATGATGAGTGAGCAGACACGTTATTCAAAACAAATACCCCTGAAGTACTGTGGACATAATGAGTGAGTAGACATGTTTTTCAACACAAATAACCCAGAAGGACTGTGGACATGATGAGTGAGCAGACTTGTTATTCAACACAAATACCCGAGAAGCACCGAGGACATGATGAGTGAGCAGACATATTATTCAACACAAATACCCCAGAAGCTCTGCGGACATGATGAGTGAGCAGACATGTTATTCAAATCAAATACCCTAGAAGCACTTTGGACATGCTGAGTCAGCAGACATGTTTTTCAACACAAATACCCCAGAAGCACTGTAGACATAATGAGTGAGCAGACATATTATTCAACACAAATACCCCAGAAACACTGTGGACATGATGATTGAGCAGACATGTTATTCAACACAAATACACCAGAAGCACTGTGGACATGATGAGTAAGCAGACACGTTATTAAACACAAATACCCAAGAAGCACTGTGGACATGATGAGTGAGCAGACATGTCATTCAACACAAATACATGAGAAGCACTGTGGACATGATGAGTGAGCAAACACATTATTCAACACAAATTTCCCAGAAGCGCTGTGACCTTGATGCGTGAGCAGGCAAGTTATTCAACACAAATACCCTAGGAGCACTGTGGCCATGATGAGTGAACAGACACGTTATTCAACATAAATACCGCAGAAGCACTGTGGACATGATGAGTGAGCAGACATGTTAATCAACACAAATACCCCAGAAGCACTGTAGACATGATGAGTGAAGAGACATTTTATTCAACACAAATACACTAGAAGCACTGTGGACATGATGAGTGAGCAGACATGTTATTCAACACAAATATCCCAGAAGCAATCTGGACATAATGAGTGAGCAGACATGCTATTCAACACAAACACCCCCGAAACACTGTGGACATGATGAATGAGCAGACATGTTATTCAAAACAAATTCCCCAGAAGCTCTGTGGCCATGATGAGTGAGCAGACACATTAATCAACACAAATACGCCAGAAGCACTGTGGACATGATGAGGGAGCAGAAATGTTAATCAACACAGATAACTCAGACACACTGTGACCATGATGCATGAACAGACACGTTATTCAACATAAAAAACCCAGAAGCACTGTGGCCATGATGAGTGAGCAGACACGTTATTCAACACAAATACCCCAAAAGCACTGTGGCCATGATGAGTGAGCAGACATGTTATTCAAAACAAATACCCCAGAAGCACTGTGGACATGATGAGTGAGCAGACATGTTATTCAACACAAATACCCTAGAAGCACTGTGGACATGATGAGTGAGCAGACACGTTATTCAAAACAAATACCCCTGAAGTACTGTGGACATGATGAGTGAGCAGACATGTTATTCAACACAAATATCCAAGAAGCACTGTGCTCATGATGAGTGAGCAGACATGTTATTCAACACAAATACCCGAGAAGCACCGAGGACATGATGAGTGAGCAGACATATTATTCAACACAAATACCCCAGAAGCTCTGTGGACATGATGAGTGAGCAGACATATTATTCAACACAAATACCCAGAAGCACTGAGGACATGATTAGTGAGCAGACATGTAATTCAACACAAAAACCCCAGAAGAACAGTGGACATGAGTGAGCAGACATGTTATTCAACACAAGTACCCCAGAAGCACTGTGGACATGATGAGTGAGCTGACATGTTATTCAACACAAATACCCCAAGCACTATGGACATGATGAGTGAGCAGATATGTTATTCAACACAAATACCCCAAAAGCACTGTGGACAAGAGCGAGCAGTCATGTTTTTCAATACAAATAACTCAGAAGCACTGTGAACATGATGAGTGAGCAGACATGTTTTTCAACACAAATAACCCAGAAGGACTGTGGACATGATGAGTGAGCAGACATGTTATTCAACAAAAATGCCCCAGAAGCACTGCGTACATGATGAGTGAGCAGACATGTTATTCAATACAAATACCCCAGAAGCACTGTGGACATGTTGAGTGAGCAGACAAGTTATTCAATGCAAATACCGCAGAAGCACTGTGGACATAATGAGTGAGCAGACATGTTATTCAATACAAATACTCCAGAAGCATTGAGGCCATGATGAGTGAGCAGACATGTTATTCAACACAAATACCCCGAAAACACTGTGGACATGATGAGTGAACATACATGTTATTCACCACAAATACCGCAGAAGCACTGTGGACATGATGTGTGAGCAGACATGTTATTCAACATAAATACCACAGAAGCACTGTGGACATGATGAGTGAGCAGACATGTTAATCAACACAAATACCCCAGAAGCACTGTAGACATGATGAGTGAACAGATATTTTATTCAACACAAATACACTAGAAGCACTGTGGACATGATGAGTGAGCAGACATGTTATTCAACACAAATATCCCAAATGCAATCTGGACATAATGAGTGAGCAGACATGTTATTCAACACAAACACCCCCGAAACACTGTGGACATGATGAGTGAGCAGACATGTTATTCAACACAAATACCCCAGAAGCACTGTGGACATGTTGAGTGAGCAGACAAGTTATTCAATACAAATACTCCAGAAGCACTGTGGCCATGATGAGTGAGCAGACATGTTATTCAACACATATACCCCAGAAGCACTTTGGAAGGATGAGTGAGAAGACATGTTATTCAACACAAATACCCCGAACACACTGTGGACATGATGAGTGAGCAGACATGTTATTCAACACAAATACCACAGAAGCACTGTGGACATGATGAGTGAGCAGACATGTTAATCAACACAAATACCCCAGAAGCACTGTGGCCATGATGAGTGAGCAGACATGTTATTCAACACAAATACCACAGAAGCACTCTAGACATATTGAGTGAGCAGACAAGTTATTCAATACAAATACTCCAGAAGCACTGTGGCCATGATGAGTGAGCAGACATGTTATTCAACACAAATACCCCAGAAGCACTTTGGAAGGATGAGTGAGAAGACATGTTATTCAACACAAATACCCCGAAAACACTGTGGACATGATGAGTGAGCAGACATGTTATTCAACACAAATACCCCAGAAGCACTGTGGACATGATGAGTGAGCAGACACGTTATTAAACACAAATACCCAGGAAGCACTGTGGACATGATGAGTGAGCAGACATGTTATTCAACACAAATACCCCAGAAGCACTGTGGAATGATGAGTGAGCAGACATGTTATTCAATACAAATACTCCAGAAGCACTGTGGACATGATGAGTGAACATACATGTTATTCACCACAAATACCGTAGAAGCACTGTGGACATGATGTGTGAGCAGACATGTTATTCAACATACATACCATAGAAGCACTGTGGACATGATGAGTGAGCAGACATGTTATTCAACAAAAGTGCCCCAGAAACACTGCGGTTATGATCAGTGAGCAGACATGTTATTCAACACAAATACCCCAGAAGCACTGTGGACATGATGACTGAGATAGCCTGTTATTCAACACAAATTCCCAAAAGCACAGTGGACATGATGAGTGAGCAGACATGTTATTTATCACAAATAACCCAGTATCACGGTAGATATAATGACAGAGCAGACATATTATTCAACACAAATACCCCAGAAACTCTGGGGACATGATGATTGAGCAGACATGTTATTCAACACAAATACCCCAGAAGCACTGTGGCAAGATGAGTGAGCAGACATGTTATGCAACACAAATAGCCCATAAGCACTGTGGACATGATGAGTGAGCAGACATGTTATTCACCCCAAATACCCCTGAAGCACTGTGGACATGATGAGTGAGCAGACATGTTATTCAACACAAACATCCCAGAAGCACTGTGGACATGATGAGTGAGCAGACATGTTAATCAACACAAATACCCCAGAAGCACTGTAGACATGATGAGTGAACAGACGTTTTATTCGACACAAATACACTAGAAGCACTGTGGACATGATGAGTGAGCAGACATGTTATTCAAGACAAATATCCCAAAAGCAATCTGGACATGAAGAGTAAGCAGACATGTTATTCAACACAAATACCCCTGAAGCACTGTGGACATGATGAGAGAGCAGACATGTTATTCACCACAAATACCCTAGTAGCACTGTGGACAAGATGAGTGAGCAGACATGTTATGCAACACAAATACCCCAGAAGCAATGTGGACATGATGTGTGAGCAGACATGTTATTTAACACAAATACCCCAGAAGCACTGTGGACATGATGTGTGAGCAGACTTGTTATTCAGCACAAATACCCCAGTAGCACTGTGGACAAGATGAGTGAGCAGACATGTTATTCAACACAAATACCCCAGAAGTACTATGGACATGATGAGTGAGCAGACGTTATTCAACACAAATACACCAGGAGTACTCCGGACATGATGAGTGAACAGACATGTTATTCAACACAAATACTCCAAAAGCACTGTGGACAGGAAGAGTGAACAGACATGTTATTCAACACAAATACCCCTGAAGCACTGTGTACATGATTAGAGAGCAGACATGTTATTCACCACAAATTCCCCGAAGCACTGTGGTCAAGATGAGTAAGCAGACATGTTAATCAACACAAATACCCCTGAAGCACTGTGGACATGATGAGTGAGCAGACATGTTATCCAACACAAATACCCCAGAAGCACTGGGGACATGATGAGTGAGCAGACATGTTATTCAACACAAATACCCCAGAAGCACTGTGGACATGTTGAGTGAGCAGACAAGTTATTCAACGCAAATACCGCAGAAGCACTGTGGACATAACGAGTGAGCAGACATGTTATTCAATACAAATACTCCAGAAGCACTGTGGCCATGATGAGTGAGCAGATATGTTATTCAACACAAATACCCCAGAAGCACTGGGGACATGATGAGTGAGCAGACATGTTATTCAACACAAATACTCCAGAAGCACTGTGGCCATGATGAGTGAGCAGATATGTTATTCAACACAAATACCCCAGAAGCACTGGGGACATGATGAGTGAGCAGACATGTTATTCAACACAAATACCCCAGAAGCACTGTGGACATGTTGAGTGAGCAGACAAGTTATTCAACGCAAATACCGCAGAAGCACTGTGGACATAACAAGTGAGCAAACATGTTATTCAATACAAATACTCCAGAAGCACTGTGGCCATGATGAGTGAGCAGACTTGTTAATCAACACAAACACCCCTGAAACACTGTGGACATTGATGAGTGAGCAGACATGTTATTCAACACAAATACCACAGAAGCACTGGGGACATGATGAGTGAGCAGACATGTTATTCAACACAAATACCCCAGAAGCACTGTGGACATGTTGAGTGAGCAGACAAGTTATTCAATGCAAATACCACAGAAACACTGTGGACATAATGAGTGAGCAGACATGTTATTCAATACAAATACTCCAGAAGCACTGTGGCCATGATGAGTGAGCAGACATGTTATTCAACACAAATACCCCAGAAGCACTTTGGAAGGATGAGTGAGAAGACATGTTATTCAACACAAATACCCCAGAAGCACTGTGGCCATGATGAGTGAGCAGACATGTTATTCAACACATATACCCCAGAAGCACTTTGGAAGGATGAGTGAGAAGACATGTTATTCAACACAAATACCCCGAACACACTGTGGACATGATGAGTGAACATACATGTTATTCACCACAAATACCACAGAAGCACTGTGGACATGATGTGTGAGCAGACATGTTATTAGACATAAATACCACAGAAGCACTGTGGACATGATGTGTGAGCAGATATATTATTAACACAAGTACCCCAGATGCACTGTGGACATGATGAGTGAGCAGACATGTTACTCAACACAAATACCCCAGAAACACTGTGGACATGATGACTGAGCAGACATATTATTCAACACAAATACCCCAGAAGCACTGGGGACATGATGAGTGAGCAGACATGTTATTCAACACAAATACCCCAGAAGCACTGTGGACATGAAGACTGAGCAAGCACGTTATTCAACACAAATACCCAAAAGCACTGTGGACATGATGAGTGAGCAGACATGTTATTTAACACAAATACCCCAGAAGCACTGTAGATATAATGACAGAGCAGACATATTATTCAACACAAATACCCCAGAAACTCTGGGGACATAATGATTGAGCAGACATGTTATTCAACACAAATACCCCTGAAACACTGTGGCCAAGATGAGTGAGCAGACATGTTATGCAACACAAATAGCCCATAAGCACTGTGGACATGATGAGTGAGCAGACATGTTATTCACCCCAAATACCCCTGAAGCACTGTAGACATGATGAGTGAGCAGACATGTTATTCAACAGAAACACCCCAGAAGCACTGAGGACATGATGAGTAAGAAGACATGTTATTCAACACAAATACCCCAGAAGCACTGTAGACATGATGAGTGAGCAGACATTTTATTCAACACAAATACACCAGGAGCACTCCGGACATGATGAGTGAACATACATGTTATTCAACACAAATACCCCAAAAGCACTGTGGACATGAAGAGTAAGCAGACATGTTATTCAACACAAATACCCCTGAAGCACTGTGGACATGATGAGAGAGCAGACATGTTATTCACCACAAATACCCTAGTAGCACTGTGGACAAGATGAGTGAGCAGACATGTTATGCAACACAAATACCCCAGAAGCAATGTGGACATGATGTGTGAGCAGACATGTTATTTAACACAAATACCCCAGAAGCACTGTGGACATGATGTGTGAGCAGACTTGTTATTCAGCACAAATACCCCAGTAGCACTGTGGACAAGATGAGTGAGCAGACATGTTACTCGACACAAAAATCCCAGAAGCACTGTGGACATGATGAGTGAGCAGACATGTTATTCAACAAAAATACACCTGGAGCACTCCGGACATGATGAGTGAACAGGCATGTTATTCAACACAAATACTCCAAAAGCACTGTGGACATGAAGAGTGAGCAGACATGTTATTCAACACAGATACCACTGAAGCACTGTGTACATGATTATAGAGCAAACATGTTAATCACCACAAATTCCCCGAAGCACTGTGGTCAAGATGAGTGAGCAGACATGTTAGTCAACACAAGTTCCCCTGAAGCACTGTGGACATGATGAGTGAGCAGACATGTTATCCAACACAAATACCCCAGAAACACTGCAGACATGATGAATGAGCAGACATGTTATGCAAAACAAATACCTCAGAAACACTGTGGACATGTTGAGTGAGTAGACATGTTATGCAACAAAAATACCCCAGAAGCACTCTAGACATGATTTGTGAGCAGACATTTTATATAACACAAATACCCCAGAAGCACTGTAGACAAGATGTGTTAACAGACATGTTATTCAACACAAAAACCCCAGAGGCACTGTGGACATGATGAGTGAGCAGACATGTTATTCAAATCAAATACCCTAGAAGCACTTTGGACATGCTGAGTCAGCAGACATGTTTTTCAACACAAATACCCCAGAAGCACTGTAGACATAATGAGTGAGCAGACATATTATTCAACACAAATACCCCAGAAACACTGTGGACATGATGATTGAGCAGACATGTTATTCAACACAAATACCTCAGAAGCACTGTGGACATGATGATTGAACAGACATGTTATTCAACACAAATACCCCAGAAGCACTGGGGACATGATGAGTGAGCAGACATGTTATTCAACACAATTACCCCAGAAACACTGTGGACATGATGAGTCAGCAGATATGTTATTCAACAGAAATACCCCAGAAGCATTGTGGATATGATGAGTGAGCAGACATGTTATTCAACACAAATACCCCAGTAGGACTGTGGCCAAGATGAGTGAGCAGACATGTTATTCAGCACAAATACTCCAGAAGCACTCTGGACTTGATGAGTGAGCAGACATGTTAATCAACACAAATACCTCAAATGCACTGTGGACATGATGATTGAACAGACATGTTATTCAACACAAATACCCCAGAAGCACTGGGGACATGATGAGTGAGCAGACATGTTATTCAACACAATTACCCCAGAAACACTGTGGACATTATGAGTCAGCAGATATGTTATTCAACAGAAATACCCCAGGAGCACTGTGGACATAATGAGTGAGCAGACATGTTATTACCACAAATACCCCAAAAGCACTCTGGACATGATGAGTGAGCAGACATGTTATGGAATGCAAATTGCCCAGAAACACTGTGGACATGATGAGTGAGCAGACATGTTATGCAGCACAAATACCCCAGAAGCACTGTGGACATGATGTGTGAGCAGACATATTATTCATCACAAATTCCCCAGAAGCACTATGGACATGATATGTGAGCAGACATGTTATTAAACAGAAATACCCCAGAAGCACTTTGGACATGATGAGTAAGCAGACATGTTATTCAACAGAAATACCCCAGAAGCACTGTGGACACGATGAGTGAGCAGGCATGTTATTCAACACAAATACCCCAGAAGCACTGTGGACATGATGAGTGAGCAGATATGTTATTCAGCACAAATACCCTAGAAGCACTGTGGACATGATGAGTGAGCAGACATGTTTTTCAACACAAATACCCCAGAAGCACTGTGGCCATGATGAGTGAGCAGATATGTTATTCAACACAAATACCCCAGAAGCACTCTGGACATGATGAGTGAGCAGACGTTATTCAATGCAAATACCCCAGAAGCACTGTGGACATGATGAGTGAGCAGACATGTTACTCAGCACAAATACCCCAGAAACACTGTGGCCATGATGGTGAGCAGACACGTTAATGAACACAAATACCCCAGAAACACTGTGGACATGATAATTGAACAGACATGTTATTCAACACAAATACCTCAGAAGCACTGTGGACATGAGTGAGCTGACATGATATTCAACACAAATACCCCAGAAACACTGTGGACATGATGAGTGAACAGACATGTTATTCAGCACAAATACCTCAGAAGCATTGTGGACATGATGAACAGACATGTTATTCAGCACAAAAACCCCAAACGCACTGTGGACATGATAAGTGAGCAGATATGTTATGCAGCACAAATACCCCAGAAACACTGTGCACATGATGAGTGAGCAGACATGTTATTCAACACAAATACCCCAGAAGGACTTTGGCCAAGATAAATGGGAAGACATGTTATTCAACACAAAAACCCCAGATGCACCGTGGACATGATGAGTGAGCAGTCATATTATTCAACACAAATACCGAGAAGCACTGTGGCCAAGATGAGTGAGCAGACATGTTATTCAACACAAATAGCCCAGAAACACTGAGGCCAAGATGAGTGAGCTAACATGTTATTCAACACATATACCCCAGATGCTCTGTGGACATGATGTGTAAGCTGACATGTTATTCAACACAATACCCCAGTAGCAAAGTGGACATGATGGGTGAGCAGACATGTTATGCAACACAGATACCCCAGAAGCACTGTGGACATGATGTGTGAGCAAACATGTTATTCAACACAAACACCTCAGAAGCACTGTGGACATGATATGTAAGCTAACATGTTATTCAGCACAAACACCCCTGTAGCACTGTGGACATGATGAGTGAGCAGACATGTTATTCAACACAAATACCCCAGAAGCACTGTGGACATGATGAGTGAGCAGACATGTTATTCAACACAAATATCTCAGAAGGACTGTGGCCAAGATAAGTGAGAACACATGTTATTTAACACAAAAACCCCAGATGCACCGTGGACATGATGCATAAGCAGACATGTTATTCAACACAAATATCCCAGAAGCACTGTGGCCAAAATGATTGAGCTGACATGTTATTCAACACATATACCCCAGAAGCACTGTGGACATGATGAGTGAGCAGACATGTTATGCAACACAAATACCCGAGAAACACTGTGGACATGCTGAGTGAGCAGACATGTTATGCAACACAAATAACTTGGAAGCACTGGAGACATGATGTGTGAGCAGGCATGTTATTCAACACAAACACCCCAGAAGCACTGTCGACATGATGTGTAAGCTGACATGTTATTTAACACAAACACCCCAGAAGCTCTGTGGACATGATGAGTGAGCAGACATGTTATTCCACACAAATACCCCAGAAGCACTGTGGACACAATGAGTGAGCAGACATGTTATTCAACACAAATACTCCAGAAGCACTGTGGACATGATGAGTGAGCAGACATGTTATTCAACACAAATACTCCAGAGGCACTGTGGACATGAGTGAGCAGACATGTTATTCAACAGAAATAGCCCAGAAGCACTGTGGACATGATGAGTGAGCAGAGATGTTATTCAACACAAATACCCCAGAAGCACTGTGGACATGATGAGTGATCAGACGTGTTATTCAGCACAAATGCCCCAGAAGCCCTTTGGACATGATGAGCAGAGATGTTATTCAACACAAATACCCCAGAAGCACTGTGGCCATGGTGAGTGAGCAGACCCGTTATTCAACACAAATACCCCAGAAGCACTGTGGCCATGGTGAGTGAGCAGACACGTTATTCAATCCAAATACCCCAGAAAAATTGTGGACACGATGAGTGAGCAGACATGTTATTCAACACAAATACCCCAGAAGCACTGTGGACATGATGAGTGAGCAGACATGTTATTCAACACAAATACCCCAGAAGCACTGTGGACATGATGAGTGAGCAGACACGTAATTCAACACAAATATCCCAGAAGCACTGTGGACATGATGTGTGAGCAGACATGTTATTGGACTCTGGACAGGATTTGACGAAACCTAGGTCAGTTGTGATGAACTAGTTTTTTTCATTTATGTTATTCTAGTGGGTCAACTTGTGCAATAAAATACTGTGGTGGTTGAGTTTCAGACTCCGTGGATTTCTTATTGGTCACTCTGGACATGATGTTTGAGCAGACATGTTATTCAACACAAATACCCCAGAAGCTCTGTGGATTTTTATTCTCTTTACTACAGAAGAAAGACAAATGGTAACAAAACAAGAGTTGACCCATTTATCTCACAGGCTTCCTTACTACTTTCTCCAGAGGATTTGGGCTAATAAGTTAAGGGTGGCAGCTTTAAATCTAGGCCTGGATTTTTGTAAGACAAAGTCTTACACATACCCATTTGGGTTTGCAAAGTCAGGAAATACAATCAGGGAATAGAAGGGTGTCCTCCAAACTGAAAACTACCGATGGTTTGTGATTGCTCCAATGTGAATACAACACAGTGAATACTCAAACATGAATCAGGAAGAACACCCAGTTAGTGATCATTCATAAGTTATCCAGGAAGCAATTATGCTGCTTCCAATTATTTGTTTGTAAATGGTTTTAGGTTCATTGTTTATTGGTATATACAAGGCAGTCAGTCTAAAGACCATTACAAGCCTAACCAATAAATATTTTCAAAGGTTCCTTCAGACTCAAAAAGGGCTATACAAGCTAGACCAGGAGAGAATTTGAGGCTACTCGTCCTTGAACATAGCAAGGGTGTTAGTCTGCTTTACATGTAGTAGATGTTTATGACAGAAATGGGAGGAGTTACACTGAAATATGAAGCTATCATGCCAATGTGGCTTATTAACCATCAGTACCTTTATCCAGATATTTGAGGAACTATTTGTTCTGTGAAGCAACAAGACGTTAGAAAGAGTCATTTATTTTATGTCTGAAAAGGCTAAATGTCGATCACCATCACGGACACTATAAAAGAGTGAGTACAGGAAGGCAATCTGTCTCGATAATGAAGCATGTTGCTTCCACTTTTTTTAAAATTAGGAGCGACTGAAGTCCTTGAACCTGAATAATATGTTTAAACATAGACATAATAAAGGGTGCATTATATTAAAAAGGGAACCTGATGAGAGATGCATAAATGAGAATTAAGACTTATATGGGTCTACATGAGATGTCTTTGAAACTAGATGAACCACGAAGAAAGCTTTTCAAAAAATTACAAAAACTTGGCGGTGAAATGCTAAAGAAGTATCAATTAGAGTGGCTACGTCACTTACAACAGTGTCTAAGTGTGTTGCCTGTATAATTGTGTCTTTCGGCTTTTCCCGGTTAGGGGTCACCACAGCGGAACTCCGGTCCGCTAATGATGGTAGTTGTTTTTTACGTGCCGAGTTACCAGCCCTGATGCACAACCTTCAATGAAGGTACACCCATTCATGCACGTCTCCACGCAGAATCGAATCGGACAGCGTCTTACTGTGAGGCGACAACGCTACCGCAGCACGCGTTGCCTGTATAGTAAAATGTAAAAATGTTTATTTACCAAAATTAAGTATGCTACATTTTTAATGCTTAGTTTAAGATAATTGTCTCTGTACCAATTGTTGACTTAATCCATGATGTAACATTTGTGACTTAGAGGACGAACAAATAAAAGTTCCCAGTTTACAGTCATCTGCAAACTTAGGTAACCATAGACCAGGAATGTTTTCTTGCAAGTCTGAGAAATATAAAATGTATTGCAGAGAGCCCAACACTGAGTCCTGTGGTATACCACTAGCTACATTAATATTTATTAATTAATTTATTTATTTATTTTTTGCTTTCAGAAATGACACCTGTCATTCTAACCACATGCTCTCTGCCAGACAACTAGATAGCTATCCACAGCACAACATACGCGTTTATATTCAGATTTCCAGCTCTTTAAATAATGCTGTATGGACAATAGTGTCAAAGGCTTTGCCTAGGTTATGATAATCTGCACTTACTGCATAACCACCCATCCATTGCTTCAGTGACTTTTTCAAAGAAATTAAAAAGGTTAAAGTGGCAGGACTTGCCTTTGACAAAACTGATCTGTTGAAGGTCAGGAGTTAAGAGATTTTTAATTTGCAGATTAATGAAGTCTGAGATAAAATGTTCCATAGCTTTGCATACGAGATTAGTGAGATTAATGGCTCTGTAGTTACCAGGGTCCATGGTTTGACTACTCTAATTTAATGGCATTATGGTAGTTATTCTCCAGGCTTAGGGAGCATTGCCACTAGACAGGTTTTGTCGTTGTCTTTATGAATCAGCAATGAAGTTGTAAGGAGAAGATTCTTTTACATCATATTCCAGGAACATTTTGTAAGCAGATATGCTTACAAGTGTTGCAACGTTGCTCATATATAAAATATCGCTGCAGTGTCAACTACGTTCTGCCTCATGTTTCATTTATATCCCTGTACAAAACTGTATCTGTTTCTGCAGAGACCTAATGCATACATGGCAAGCTTCTATTATATTTACTGCATGGGGTCACTGTATTTGCTTAACTAAACTGCATTCAGTAATTTACAGTGATTTTTGGCATTCCAGGTTCACAGACATGACAGCAAAGGAAATGGTAAATTATTTTATTCATTAGAAAGAAGTGTGATCTAGTGGGTTGACTTAATTTTAAAACTAGATGTGATTACACATACAGTTTCTCCATTCAAAAGAAAAACAACTGGAATGAAAGGAGAGCTTTTCCAATCTTAGTGGTTTTATATATTTTATAAACAAAAAAAAAGATTGCTACTATCAAAGTCATGTACAAGAATATATAACACAGTAACAGGGGACAAGTCAATTTAAAGTTTAAGCATCAATAAAATGAGAAAAATTGTTGAGTAAATTTCTAGCAAGTCAGTATTCGAAACAGACTATGACATACAAAATATAAGCTCATATTGAAGATGTGACTAGCTAGATTCAAAACTATGCTAAGGCATTGAATATTAAGAAATTACATAAGTGCCTTAGTTTTACATATGACAGAAAAGAACTATATGAAGCCATAGCAAGACAATATGACAGTTTCTGAGATGCCTCTCTGAGCCAAGAAAATTGTAGAATATGAAATATTTAAGTTCTGAAGTCTAAGTCAGGAAAGAAGATGGGTCAACACTAATGCCTTATAGCAGGTTGAGAGCATTATCTGGAAACTGTGTGAGTTTATTAGTAATAGCAGAAAAATGAGGACACAGATAACACAGACATAACAATACCAGGGTAAAGAAAAAAAGTTTACCTGAGCCAGAAATGGCTATAACCAACTGATAGATTATATCAGATCCCTTATTATTTCAGGAATAGAGGTACACACATTGAGATATAAAAAGAAAGAAGCAGTGATGGTTAATGAAAAAGAAAGTAAAACAAATGAAGCATGCCGAAATGAAATGTATATCTGCCGCAGAGAAGACAAAGAGTTACTAAAGACAGTGGAAATGCTGTAATTGACAGCGTCTTCATAATGTGCAGTGCCATACCTTAGGAAAATAGGTGAATAAATGCTGTAAAAAGATCATTATACCACAACAGGCAAAATCAAAACCTTATGTAATATACAACAATAGAGAAAAATCTGAGACAAAGAAGGCCTGCAAGGTAGAATAACGAAAAATATACGTACGGTATACAGTACTGGTAAAGAAATATAGAACGAATATCGTGACAAAAGTTATATATAAAATACAAGTACACATGGCATTGCAAAAAAGGTCATAAGCAGCAGTGGTCATATTTAACAACAGTAAAGATGGAGAATGACACAGGATCATAACTGAATATATCAACAAACTATGTTCAAAGCAGGAGCTGCAGAGAGTCAAGAAAAGATTTTACACATACAATTCAAAAAGATCACTTTCAATTATGTTTTTTTTGAAAAACATAACAGAGTAAAAAGCAGAGCAATAGAACAGTAGAACAGACATGTTTGTTTTATAGTAAAGAAATCAAATTGTGTTATTACAACTTAATGAAAAAGTATGGAATAGTAAAGCGAGACATTTACTCTACAGCATATATCTCAACCTCTTAGCAAAAAAAATCTGGTTAGAGCCAAAAATAATGAGGGTGAAAAGCCCCCGAAATAGGGATAGATTTTAAATATTGCTCTCATAAAGTTAGAAAGTTGCTAGAATAAAAGGCATTGTGTTACCATGCATTTTCTGAAGGATATGAAGTCTGAAACTCAAATGCCTGGCATTATTTAGTGAATTTAATCCTCACTGATTTGCCACAAAAATCCAGAAAACCACAAGTTTTATGAGGAACAGACCAAGAGAATGAAGCAAAAATCTACACATTTTGTGACAATCTGGACAGTTGAGAGATATGGCCTACAGATATTGAAGGTGAAATAGAAGAAAAAAACTACAAAGCAAAAGAGAGTGAAATACAGCAGAAGGTACAGTACAAAACGGAGACAGTGAATGAAACTAAAGACACATATAGACTGCTTTGCATATGAAGCCAGTACTAAGTAAGATTGTTCAAGTGCAAATACAAGAATGTGAAAGAGAACCATGGATTGATTTGTACATTTGTTTAAGTGGATCAGTGTATGATAAGTAGCATCTGTTGGTTATTATTCATGATTACTCAATACTCCTGTTGAGATAAACCATCTTCTCTACCTTGTGACATGCAGTGGTTCTAGCACAGGACAAAACTTTTGGATTACTCAAGACAACAAAGACTAATAATATGGTCTACCTTTCAACAGCCATCAGTTTAAAGACTTTTGTTAGTGCCGAGGAATTATGTACAAGAAGGTCACCCTATTTTGGCTACCAGATAATAGACTGATAGAACATTCATTGCAAAATGTAAGGATAATTATTACCTTTATTATTAGGGGGCTTCCTTCCCCTGCAAAAATAAGTTTTAAGGAGAAGAGAGATTTTCCAGATTTGCTTGTCTCCTGGTTTTCAGTCTTTTTTTTCCTGGCTTTTCAGCACTCAGCATTTTGAGTGCCAACATTTAAATAGGGAGCCTAGACAGTTATATTTATGGCATTGCAAATAATATCAATGCCATGTATGGACTGCCATCATCTGTTATTTGGTAGTATAGCCTGTTTGAAATCACCATCTGTGTCAAAGTGATATACTAAAACATGTTTGCATGCTAAACAGAATGAATTCCTTTATAAGTCAGTAATAAGAAGGGAAGATGAGTTCCCTTTAAAAAAGGATAATTTAATATAAAAAACTGACCCCTGGTACCTCATTGCTAGACTGTCAGTTTCTTCAAGAATTCATTAATACCTACTAGTGTACACCATTCTGAGTGAACAGACAACACAAGCATAACCTGAACATTCTTCTCCCCAGTTTTAGTTTTCTTAATGATTTTCTTGCAGCTTTAAATATCAATGGGGATTCATAAAGGTTAACGCAAAGTGTAGACTGCATGTACACTTAGTGTAATCTTTCTGGGTGACTAGAATGCACAAAAAATGTGGTAGATATGATCCTGAATACAGATTGTGTGCACTTAGTGTACACTTAGTGTAGGTGTTATTGAATCTAGCCTAGCATTCAAGTAATAGTTACAAGTAGAGCTAAGAAAGTGATATTGCAGCCAGTCATTACCAGAACTACTGCATAAGACAAACTCAATTGCTAAGCATCCATTTATGGTTGCAGATTTAGTGAAGGCTCACTGCAGCTCTGGTAGTTTATTATCCACATACAAAAGTGTTTGCAGTTTGCAACTAGTCCAAAATGTGAGTCTGACTGTCATGTGACCATTGCTTACAATTAAATAAGGAAGGAATGTCTAGACAGAGAAGCTTCTTGAATTATGGATGACTTGAATCATGTTTGTTTGCTTCTGGCCAGTTAGTAATTCTACTGGAATGTAAACTGAAGTTCCATAAAAAAGATTTTAAAAAAGTTTTGTTTCAAAATAGTTTTGAAAAAAAGTCACATTTGTAAGTTTGTAAAGTTTCTCGTCCATTATCAGACTCCTCACTGTTGAATCTGCTCTGTCATGAGTTGCCGTTTATATGACTATACAAAGTTATGTTCATCTGTGTAATGCCCTAAAGCATATGCATGATAAACTTCCATCATGTACTATTATTTTTATATGACTGCTTAACAGAACTAAATTCAATGCACTGCAGTGATCTGAGCCATCTCTAGGTTTATAAACATCATACAGGCTATATTCAGATGCTTCTTTTCCTGGAATACTGTGCAACGCTCAAGACATGAAATAAATTTCCCCTGACTACTAAGACATTTGCTCACAAGGTGATTGTACCACAGTACTTTTTACAGAGAACATGCCACACCAGCTTTGGTGTAGTGAAATCCTAGTGAGAATAAGACACTGAGTAAGTATCCAAATGAACTGAAATTTCACACTACGGTCTGTATAAAGGTAACTCAGAGGTGATCCTCTGCATTTGTAAAAATAATATGCGAGTCAGATCTACAGTGTGACAATGATTTCATGCATGATGGCAGACAGAAATTAGTAAATCCATTGAGTGAATTAACCATCAACCTTTTATTGTAATGGTCACACACTGAAATCAAATTAAAACTTCCTGCTTCAAGTTATGTCTTAAATCAGTAGTGTGCATCAGTCAACAGTTGTATTTATAGTACTTTTAACAGTCCATTTAGTACTCTCTTATTTATAGGTTGACAAGTTCATAGGTAAGTAATAACCCAGCCACTGGGGATGCACAAGCCAGTGCATTTCTTTGTGCCGGTCCCAAGCCCAGATAAATGGGGAGGGTTGTGTCAGGAAGGGCATCCGGCATAAAAATTCTGCCACATAACTTATGGCACGAAAATTTCATATTTCCAAACCAGATCAGTCAAGGCCCTGGTTAACAATGACCGCCACCAGTACTGTTAGCCAACAGGGTGCTGGCAGAAATTGGGCTACTGTTGGCCGAAGGAGAAGAGGAGTGTGAAGGCATGCCCGAAAGCAGGAAGAGAGGAGGAAGGTTAGGAGTGTAGCAGTGAGGGTAGGAACTTTGAATGTTGGCAGTATGACTGGTATAGGAAGAGAGCTAGCTGATATGATGGAGAGAAAGAAGCTTGATATATTGTGCGTGCAAGAGACCAGATGGAAGGGAAGTAAGGCCAGGTGTTTAGGAAACGGGTTCAGATTGTTCTAGCATGGTGTGGATGGCAGGAGAAATGGGGTAGGGGTTATACTAAAGGAATAATATGTCAAGAGTGTTTTAGATGTGAAGAGAGTGTCTGACAGAGTGATGTTTATGAAGCTCGAAATTGATGGTGTAATGATGAATGTTGTTAGTGCATATGCTCCACAAGTTGAGTGTGCGATGGATGAGAAAGAGAAATTTTGCAATGAGTTGGATGAAGTTGTGGTGAGTGTACCCAAGGGTGAGAGACTAGTGATTGGAGCGGACTTTAATGGGCATGTTGGTGAAGTGAACAGAGGGGATGAGGAAGTGATGGGTAGGTATGGTGTTAAGGAGAGGAATACAGAAGGTCAGATGATTGTGGATTTTGCAAAAAGGATGGATATGGCTGTGGTGAATACATATTTTAAGAAGAGGGAGGAGCATAGGGTGACATACAAGAGTGGAGGAAGATGCACACAGGTGGATTATATCCTATGTAGAAGGGCCAGTCTGAAGGAGATTGGAGACTGTAAAGTGGTGGCAGGGGAAAGTGTAGTTAAGCGGCATAGAATGGTGGTCTGTAGGATGACGTTGGTGATCAAGAAGAGGAGGAGGAGTGTGAAAGCAGTGCCAAGGATTAAAAGGTGGAAGTTAAAAAAGGATGATTGTGAAGTGGAGTTTAGGGAAGAGTTAAGACAGGCACTGGGAGGCAATGGAGAGTTACTGAATAGCTAGGTAACTACAGCAGAACTAGTAAGGGAGACTGCTAGAAAGGTGCTTGGTGTGACATCTGGACAGAGGAAGGAGGACAAGGAGACCTGGTGGTGGAATGAGGAAGTACAGGAGAGTATACAGAGGAAGAGGCTGGCGAAGAAGAAGTGGGATTGTCAAAGAGATGAAGAAAGTAGACATGCGTATAAGGAGATGAGGCGCATGGCAAAGAGAGAGGTGGTGAAAGCTAAGGATAAGGCGTATGGAGAGTTGTATGAGAGATTGGACACTAAAGAGGGAGAAAAGGACCTGTACCAATTGGCTAGACGGAGGGACAGAGCTGGGAAAGATGTGCAGCAAGTAAGGGTGATAAAGGATAGTGAGGGAAAGGTACTCACAAGAGAGGAGAGTGTGTTGAGTAGATGGAAAGAGTATTTTGAGAGGCTGATGAATGAAGAGAATGAGAGAGAGAGAGAGAAGGTTGGATGATGTGGGGATAGTGAATCAGGAATTCAACAGATTAGCAAGGAGGAAGTAAGGACAGCTATGAAGAGGATGAAGAATGGAAAGGCTGTTGGCCCAGATGACATCCCAATGGAAACATGGAGTTGCTTAGGAGAAATGGCAGTGGAATTTTTAACTAGATAGTTTAATGAAATTTTGGAAAGTCAGAGGATGCCTGAGGAGTGGAGAAAAAGTGTTTTGGTTCCTATCTTTAAGAATAAGGGTGATGTGCAGAGCTGCAGTAACTACAGAGGGATAAAATTGATCAGTCATGGCTTGAAGTTATGGGAGAGAGTATTAGAAGCTAGGTTAAGAAGGGAGGTGATGATTAGTGATCAGCAGTATGGTTTCATGCCAGGAAAGAGCACTACAGATGCGATGTTTGCTCTGAGAGTGTTATTGGAGAAATACAGAGAAGGTCAGAAGGAGTTGCATTGTGTCTTTGTAGACTTGGAGAAAGCATATGACAGGGTGCCTAGAGAAGAGCTGTGGTATTGTATGAGGAAGTCGGGAGTGGCAGAAAAGTATGTAAGAGTGGTACAGGATATGTATGAGGGTAGTTTGACAGTGATGAGGTCTGCGGTGGGAGTGATGGATGCATTTAAGGTGGAGGTGGGATTACATCAAGGATCAGCTCTGAGTCCTTTCTTATTTGCAGTGGTGATGGACAGGTTGACAGATGATATCAGACAGGAGGCCCCATGGACTATGATGTTTGCAGATGACATTGTGATCTGTAGTGAGAGTAGGAATCAGGTTGAGGAGACTCTGGAGAGGTGGAGATATGCTCTAGGGAGAAGAGGAATGAAGGTCAGCAGGACTAAGACAGAATATATGTGTGAATGAGAGGGAGGACAGAGGAATGGTGAGGATGCAGGGAGTAGAGGTGGTGAAGGTGAATGAGGTTAAGTACTTGAGATCCACAGTTCAGAGTAATGGTGAATGTGGAAGAGAGGTGAAGAAGAGAGTATAGGCAGGGTGGAATGGGTGGAGAAGAGTGTCAGGAGTGATTTATGACAGACGGGTACCAGTAAGAGTGAAAGGGAAGGTCTACAAGACAGTAGTGAGACCAGCTATGTTATATGGGTTGGAGATAGTGGCATTGACAAAAAGGCAGGAGTCAGAGCTGGATGTGGCAGAGTTAAAGATGTTAAGATTTGGACTCAGTGTGAGTAGGATGGATAGGATTAGGAATCAGTATATTAGAGGGTCAGCTCAGGTTGGACAGTTTGGAGACAAAGCAAGAGAGGCGAGATTGCGTTGGTTTGGACATGTGCTGAGGAGGGATGCTGGGTATATTGGGAAAAGGATGCTAAGGATGGAGCTGCAAGGTAAGAGGAAAAGAGGAAGACCTAAGATAAGGTTTATGGATGTGGTGAGAGAGGACATGCAGGCGGTTGGTGTGACAGAGCAAGATGCAGAGGATAGGAAGAAATGGAAAGAGATGATCCACTGTGGTGACCCCTAACAGGAAAAGCCGAAAGATGATGATGATGATGATGAAGTTCATAGGTAAGTAATAGGTAGCTGCCTTTGTGGCACATTTTAAGTGTAGCAAATTTCCCTCTTTATACTTGAAATAACCTATCCCATTTGGTTATACACTGACCTTACCCATCCCATTTTATATAATTATATAGTATCCCTGGGATCATACCATAGATAATTTGAGGGGACCCATGCATGGGATAAAGCATTTAGTAGCTGCATCTGTCCATTAATAATACAGGGGCAGTCCTGGGGTAATTGTCTGTTTCCCATCTATAGATGTAAGTTGAACTTCAAAATGGAAAGACATAAACTTAGTTTTATGTGGATGGGGAGTCTGTTCTACAGCAGCTGTATCCTCTGTGACATATACCTATCCCTCCAAACAGTCCTGCTGATGTTGCAGAAGAGGTTTAGATCCCTAGACCAAATATTTCTGATGCTGTTTTCTTGCTGATGTGCAGCAGGTCCATCAGTAATGGGTCAGAAGATGCCTTGCATGCCAGACACAGGTCAACACTTAGCAGTCTGTAGGATACTGAGTATAATGACAGGGTTTGAGTTGGTTCATAAAGCACATGCTGTTTAGGCCTTGTATCCTTTTAGTAAGGTCATTTTGTAGGTGTTCCAGGTATTCTATGTGTCTCGACATATACATGCTAAAAGGGGCATTATATTCAATGACTGGCCTAATGAGGGATGAGTAAAGCAGGACAGTGATATCCCTTGATCTCGACACAATCCCTTTGTTTATAAAGTGGACTTTCTTCCAAGAATAGGCACATGTTGGTCAAATGTTAGGTTACTGTACTCATACGTTATTTATTTATTATTTATTTTTTCTATCTAGAACTCTAAGAACCAAATAGCCAATCAGCAGTGATGTTTTATGATGCTGTATTTGGATGAAAGTTGCATTGTATCTTATTTGAAGCCTTTACCTGTCCATGTGCATTAAAACAGTGAACACTAAGGATGTGTCTCTAGCTGTCTATGGCTGCTCACAGTAAATGAAGGCAATGATAATGCTCTATCTTTGGGAAAGCGTTTGAGACTCAGTATCGAACATTGCCTTTGTAAAATCAGAGTATGAACTCTTATCCTTTCTTTTGGTTCAAACTGTAAAAATAAAACACTTACTTTTTTTGTGCTGCACTTTCATGACTGTAACAAAACTTATCTTGACAATTTGGATATGAGAATTCAACAAAATATTTTTCAATTGATTGTTTATTTAATTGAACTACAAAACCTGTTTTGAATGCATAGTCAAGTTATTTTCATTTTAGAAATTATTAAAAGGTATGCATAAAATATTTATAAGTAAAATATCAGCTACAGTTAAGCATTTTATAGCAGTTAAAACATTTTAAAGTATGAAGCATCACTTAGGCATTTAAACTTTCAGTTTTCAGTAACTCAGGGTGCATCATCAGTTCTTACATACAGAGAGACTTGAGACTAAGTGGATTGTGTTAAAGCCACAAGGGGTAGAGGTTTAAATAAATATATCCCTTTAAAACTGGCCTTGAGATGACATGGTTTGAGATGGTAGCTTTAATATATAAATGTTTTATTGATTGTGTTTTAATTAGATCTGATGAAGCACCTTGAATAGGTGCGAAAGTGCTTATCCCTTTCTTCCTTTTATTGCACTGCATTATTTAGTGTTGTTTTATTGCTTATTAAAGTTTTAATTCTCTGCTTTGCCAGTTTGTTTTATTTTCCTTTATATAGTATTTATCTCATACTTAGTGGGTATTGCTTGATGTTTGAGTTTAGTTTTTAGCTACAAAATCTCCACAGTAAAAAAAAGGTCCATGGGAGTCCATTTATGAGCAATACTTGGGGGCAAAACCATAACAAAGCTAACTATATGCATAGACAGACACCAATACACAGTGGAGCATAGGTCCCGCTCATGCAAATTATAACACACTAAGCAGGACATGAAAGCAGGGAGAAAGAAATGCAGCATGTGCTCCCATACTCTTCTGCCATGTAGCAGACTTCCTACATCATCTGAGGATCAAAAACAAATCAACGTTTATACATTACCTTATACTGTGTTGATTGGGTAATATACTTTACTTCTGATACAGCTTCTATGTGCAGTAGAATATAAAACAGCCAACAATAATTATGGTTACATAACATATGAGTGAGTTCTGTCAAAATTCTGTTCAAGCAAAAACAACTTCAAAAACATAAGCAGATTATTAACGAATATTTGTCATGTAGCAAGATACCTAGACCACATTTGTTCTAAAGCTATTTGACAAAAAGCAGATTTTTTTTTCACTTTTAAGGACATCTTGTATTCTACAATCACAGAGTCTTAGTATAACACTGCCTGTAAAACTACACTTGGTGTACTGCAAAGTGTCACCATTTTTACACTTTTCTTATACTTTTTGGGGGGAGGTCTACATATAGGTTAATAAAACACTGATAGAGATGTTTATTTAAAGAGGAGACAGAAAGAATTTCAGATATGTGCACTTGGTCCTGTCCTGGATGAGTAGTGCAAGTTACTTTTAAAATTCTTTACATGGTTGTACAAAATTCTTTGCCAGAGAGAAGGGAATACCAGGATTGCATGTGTAAGACTATCTGCAATGGTCATTCTCATGTCTTCCATGACCACCCACTGAAGTGTCTCTACTGCCGAAGTATCTGTATCTCCTGCAACAGGTTCTATTCGACTCCCAGAGGTAATTCATTGCACTTTTTGGCAGAATCCTAACAGATGCTGCCTCATACAAGTATGCCTGATTGCTGCTACACAACACATCATGAGGGCCTGATAGCAGACTAGTATAAGTGTCTTCTGCCTCCAAAAAGTGGTTGTATCTGAGGTTAGTGGCCTTTATGTCATTGTTTGCACTGTTGTTCATTCTTTGTATGTTCATAGCATATGAAACAGGATTGCTTTTTTTGTAGCTGCTGCAGTAGCTTTCCTAGAACAGGGGTGCTGCAAATGTCTGATAACCTGCTCACCATTAGGGTGTCAATTTCTCCCTTTTCCTGATTTCAACAGTGGGGAACTATGATCTTACAGACACTTCTTGTAAGGAGCATCTTGCATAGAAATGAATGGTAAATGAGGACTTGGACCATTATGACATTCAGTTACATTTGCAGTGATGGGAGGGGGTCTCAGACATAAAATTATTCACAGAGGTCACATCAGCAGCTCCTCCAGAACAGACATCCTATGTACTGCCTCTAGTAAGCAAAACAGAGGGCATCTAAGAATCTGGTCACCCAGCTATTACTGTTGAATCTTTTAAAAATCATATAATATTTTGTAATTTTTTTTTTTTAAATTTCCACATGTATTTAGTAGTGAGACTTTAATATCATTAATTTAATATGGCTTGGGGAAAAACATGGATAATGTTAGCTAGAATTAATTTATATAGCTATCGCACACATTCTCACTTTAAAAATTATGCAGTATGCAACTTTTAGCCCATTCTGCACTTTTTCATGATGTTATAATTTTAATAGCATGATCATCACAAATCTTTCTGTGTGATAGATGGAAGCTTTGTTTTAAACTCATTTATAGATATATTTTGCAAGAAAATACTCCAATTCTGTGAGTGGAAAAATCAACAATCTGTCAAGAGGGTCTGAATGTGTTCTTTTATATGGTGTTTTTAATACATGTAATTCTAAGTGTCTTTTCAAGAATGGTCAGAAACCTTTCAACTAGTCCATTCACATGTGGTCCATACTTCTCAGTTGTCCAGATTTTCAGAAAATACCAAAGTGCCGCGGTGGTACGGCGGTAGCGTTGTTACCTCACAGTAAGAGGTTCTCCCGTTCGATTCTCAGCGTGGCTTGGGAGTGCTTTCTGTGTGGAGTCTGCATGTCCTTCCCGCGGTTGGGTAGTGTTCGAAAAACATGTGTGCATAAATGGGCATGCCTTTGTTGAAGGTTGGCCGTCGAGCTGGCACCTCGGCATTTTGTAAAAATCTACTGCCAATCATTGGCGGACCGGAGTTCCGCTGTGGCGACCCCTTACCGGGAAAAAGCCGAAAGACAAACAACAACAACCCAATTTTTTCCTTATATTCTTTGTCATAACATTTATGGTTTTCTATCAGGTCACTGAGGATTGAAGTCACTAAATATTTACATACATTATAGTTTCAGACTTTGTATTCTTCAAAAAGGCATGCATATACAAAACCTATTTTTCTATCAATTTTCTAAGTTTATAAGAGCAATATTTAAAATCTGTACCTAATTTTGGGACTTTCTCCCCTCACCGTTTTTAGATTTGGTGAGAGGTATACCGTAGCAACAAATATACATTTTCTCCCCCTGAATCCCATGGATTTGTATATATCTATGTATTGCTGAATGGTGGAGCATCATTAACTCTTACAGATTCAAGTTTGTGAAATAAAGAAAATTGTTTATCTTTGACTATAAAATAGCATTTACATGTCTCATTGATAGCATGCCTGCTATAATCATGAATAATTAACAAATTCTGACCAGTAGTAAAACATTATTAAAAATCAGCACTGAGTTCCTTCCATGGTTAACTATTCTGACATTTTGGCTGCTGGTGGTGGTTTGTACTGCATATTTGCACTGTGAAACTTAACAAGCTTGAATCATCTTGCTAAGTTCTTATTTGTAATTAGCAGACCTCTTTACTGTATCAGCATTTTGCACATCACCTATTAGTTTGTGCATGAATTCCTCTCAAATTCCTGAGATCAAAAACAATTTAATGGAATGCAATGCTCTGAAACTGCAACAGGGATGTTAATATGCTGTTTTATCGAATATGACTGGGTTTGCTAGAGTCTGACTTCACTTTTACTGTAATTCTTATTATGTTTAATTTTAAAAGATATCATTACTAGTCTTCCATTACTGTGGCATCCTAACTAGCATGTCCTGTGTGCCCAAGTGTTGTCACTGAAGCACCTGATGAGTAATAGACATCCTCCCCCAAAGAATAATGAAGTCAGTTCATAGACAGCTAATCATTTCCTTGCCTTTTGGCTCTCTGACAGTTAGTTTATTCCCACACCTTGAGAATATACCCAAACCTTATCCATTCATATTTCCAAATTCACACTGGGTATATGCCTAGTTCTTGTCTTGCTATATTTAAGTACTTCTGCAAAATTTCCATCTGCAACTTGATGTTTTCCAGACTTGCTCCCCATATCTTCAAATTTTCTGTATGCATATACTGACAAAACTGGTTTGTATTTTTCTGATCTCCCTTGTTCTATATTCTAGACGTTACTCACAACAGACACAAGGACCACACTGAAATTTATTTAATTTCAGTTCCTTTGAAGTACATATTCACCAGAATGCTGCCTTTAATTGTAAACCATTTGAAAAACAATTCTGAAAACAATGATAATCATAGAAGCTACATAGATCTGGGGAAAAATATGCCATACTTAAACCAAAATTTGATGGGTAACAGCATCAAAAAATGGAGCATAAATCTAGTAAACTGTCTGCCATATTAGCAGAGTAGCACAGTGGAATGTGTTGGGAGGAGCCTAATCAGTTTGTTGATTCATAATGACTAGGTCATTTGGGAGCCAATACACTCAGACTACTGGACACTGAGCCTAACAGCTGAACTAATTTATATCTATATACACTGTTATTGGATTTTGAAGATGGGAAAAACACAAGATTTCTCCTAAACAGAAGGTAGTGTATCTTGACTAAGTGTGTGAAGTAAATTGGCACTAGTGTCGAACAATTTTAAACAGAAAATTATTCCTGTTTATCTGGCCAGTTATTTTGAATTGGGCCCAGAGGAATAAAAACAACTTTGACATGTTTATGCCTTATACCTTAAAACATTGTTCATTTTGAATATATACATATATATATATATATATATATATATATATATATATATATATATATATGGGTCTACTTCAGTTTATCAAAGTTTCAAAACTTCAAAACCACCATTGGTCGAAACCATATCATCGAAGTTTTGAAGCATCAAAAACTTTGAAATGAGATCATCATACAGTGCGGAACAAGGGATTAACCGTTATCTTTGTTGTAGTGTCGTCTTGGAGTTGATACATTTAGCAAGGGGTGTGGGGGGTGCTTCCCCCCACGTGGGAGGTATAGGAGGCTTTTCCCCCTGCATAAACATAAAGCTAATAATTTTTATTTTATTTTAAGTTATTTCTTTCAGTTTTTGATGTTTCAAAACTTCGATCATATGGTCTCGAACCGTATGGGTTTCAAAGTTTTGAAACTTTGATAAACTGAAGTACACCTATCTATATATATATATATATATATATATATATATATATATATATATATATATATATATATATATATGGGTCTACCTGAGATGGTCGATCGACACTCATTTTGTCGACAATTCATTTGGTCGACAGGCATGTTATGTGGGGGGGAATGCCCCCCCCACACCCCCCCTAACTATATATATCAACTCCAGGGTCGCACAACATTGGGGAGGGGGGCAAATCTGCCTGTTGACCAAATGAATTGTCAACCAAATGAGTGTTGATCATATGGCCTGTCGACCATCTCAGGTAGACCCATATATATATATATATATATATATATATATATATATAGAGAGAGAGAGAGAGATAAGGATATAGATATAGACATACCCCAGGATTTAATAAAATCCATGTAGGAACCACATAGAGCCTATATGGACTGTTACCATGTCTGTGTACATGGTTACCCCTCTGCAGAGAGCCATGCATATTAATGATGGTGCGGTGGTGAGGGAGAGCCGAGGAACACAGTTATTGAATCAGTGTCGGGAAAGATCCATGGCTGCAGATGAGTATGAGACTCCCTGCAATGTCATCTGTTTTATTCTTTTTTTTCCCCCCTTTGTTCTATTTTTATTCCCTTTTTTTTTTTTTTTTTTTTTTTTAAAAGACATGTTTGTGCAGCACAGTGCAAAGTGCAGCAATGTCAAGCAGTTTTCACATATAACATACCAGACAGCTGCCAGACATCTAAAAATATAAACCGGATGTACTTAATTATTTAATTAAAGGTGTGTTTAAGTGTGCCTAAGCATGTTTGTGTGGCATGGCACAGCTCTCCGCACTGCTTATAGGTAGCTCAGTGGTATATGTGAAGGTATAATGATTTTCTTAATATCCTTGTAGCTAAATGGGCACTCTCACTACTTAATAGGTTATTAGCAAGGCAACTTGATTGAACACAAGGTTGTACAGGAAAGAATGCCATGCGGATAACCTATTAAGTATTGATAGTATGCACCCTAGATACATATTTAGAAATGTAGTACAAAACCATGAACACCACCTGCACCAGATATAGGGCATGCTGGCCAACCTGGTGGGGCAGCCTCACCATGGTGCCCAGCCTCCAGCACAGCCACCCTCAGGATGGTGAAGGAGCAGTGTTGGCTGTCCCATGGGTGATGATGTGAGTCATGCAACTGCCATCTGGAGGCACGTGCGACTTGGATTCCACAACACCCTCCCCATCCTATGTTTTCATCCACCTCATGTGTTGCACACTGCCCCCGTCTGCTGTCTTATCTGTTTTCAAATGCATCCTCTCCTACCCAACTTACCTCCCCACATGTACCTAAGTCCCTTCCCCAACATTCCACTCTTACCTTAATAAAAAAAGTGCACCTGTCCCAAAAAAATATCCTCCATACATAGCTCTCCATTTCACACATGTCCACTGGACACATGTAACTTGATCTAATTGGCTTGACAACACAGTTATGTTGTCCTCACCCTTTCCTCAGAGGTTTGAGAGTTCAAATTCATCTACAAAATCTGTCAAAGTGCACAACTGTTGCTGTGCAAGAAATGTTTAGCTATGGTTCTTTCCTACACCATTCCTGCACATCCCTGCATGCCTTTCACTATGTTTTTCTCCCTGCTTGCCCCATTTTACCACTTTCCTATCTCCCCTTTTTTCTTTTATTTATATTTTTAATGGCAGAGTACCACTTTGCTTAGCTCAGCTAAATAGAGCTCTAATGAGTATATGTGGTTATAGCATTGCAAGTCACATGTACAAAGTAAACACCTCTGCCATGTTTTGAACCCAAGCCCATCACACCTACAGCACACTGCATTAACCCACCATGCCACCCAAATCTTAATTAAAGCAGCTGTTTTTATCAAAACATAGTGATTGCTACTTACAGTCATTAGGCGCATCTATTAGCATTATCTATTAGAAGCCTTAGATAACTTAAACTGGTATTCAAATTTAACTTCTGCCATTCGCTCAATAGTTCAAAAACTGTCAGATGCTAAAAAAGAAGCATGCAATGTAATAAATATAATTAAAGTTAAATACCGCTCTATTTGTGACAAATATGATTCAGAATTAACTACTAAATTGTTGGAAGACTCTACTAATAATGCTGTTATGCCAGGAAATTGGCCCAAACTAAGTTGAAGAAACTAGAAAGAGATTGCAAAGATTATGCACTAGGCCATATTTTCACTTGGCCTCATGATTTATAAACAAATGACATCATACGGGAAGGAACGCCACAAGGGGCTAGAAGGAAGAACATCGTAGTGACTGCAGAAGTGCATCACAATAGAAAAGAAAGCATCGTAAAGCAACAGGAGTACAACCAACAGCCCCCTTTTTTTGGAAATGGCACCTGTACAGAGCCAAGAAAGAATGCCGTTAATGTTTCCATTACCTATCAGGGAAAGGTCGCTAAGCAGAGGGGCCAAGAATCAACAACAGAGAGGAAGAAGTACAACGAGAGGAAAAAGGAAACTACAAGACGACAGGGTGAGTCCATACACTTTGAAGAAAGCGTTCAACAAAACAAAAACTTAGTAGTTAATTTATCAGCTTATATTTGATTAGTTGATGAAATTAATTTACTGCAAAAAGGGTTATCCTTTATACCCGCAGTTGACACTGACATTGCAGATGTAGTACTGGACTTGAAAATGTTTATGAGAAATATTATGCTTAAAATGACGTTTGAGAATAATGAAAGTAATGATTATTTGTTTAAGAAACCTAGTTTGTTCATACCTAAACAGCATACACTTATAAATGCTTTCGAACAATTATGTGTAGATGTTTTTTTATAAGATGTACTATGAACAGAAGTATAAAACAAAGAAGCATAAATGGCATAACTTAACAAGCAATGAATTTGAAGCTATGTTAGATTTACAGCATAATTCACAGATTACAATAAGACCAGCAGATAAAGGAGGTCAGATTGTGGCATTAGATAGATATAAATAGGAAGATAAAATGTCTGATATGTTAAAAGATTTACAGTTTTATGAGCCTATTAAAAGCACATAAGTTAAGCTAATGATTAATAACGTTAACAATAAGTTAAAGGAACTTAAGGCTGAAGGTCTCATTGATGAGTGTCTTTTAAAATTTTTTTAAACTACAAACCCAACTATCCCTAAAATACAAGGTCAACCCAAATTGCATAAAAATAATAAAGAGCTCCCTATGAGACCTATTGTAGCAGCAAGAAACTGGTGTACACAGCCCCTATCAATTTACTTAAAGAAGAAATTGAATCCCCTCTTAAAAACATCTAGTTATATTTTAAAGGATACAGAACATTTTATAAAGGATTTATATTCCCTATATGTTAAAGAAAAACAAGAAATAGGGAAACGTTTATTAGTAACATTAGATGTAACATCGCTATTTACAGTTATTCCAAATGATATAGGAGTTAGTAATGTTACAAATATGATGAGGGAATCTGGAATGTTTGTGGAAAATTAAATTGAATTAATACAAGCCTTACTATATTTGGTTTTGGAAAATAATATTTTCATGTTTGGTGAAAGTACTTACTGGCAGAGTAATGGCGTAGCGATGGGTACATCATGCGCTAATACATATGCGAATATTGTTATGTCTGTATGGAAAAAGAATGTATAGAAAGAGGCCCATTTAGAGATACAATTTTATTTTATCGTAGATTTGTGGACAATCTTTACTTTTTATGGAATGATACTGTAGAAAAATTAAATGAATTTATAGCATATATAAATAGATCCACACGTTTCCTTAAATTTAATGAAGTATGGTCGTTGAGAGAAATTAATTTTTTAGATATTACAGTTACTAAGGATGAGAACAATACTTTAAGTACTAAAATGTATAGGAAAGTCTGTTATGTTAACAAACTACTGAGCAAGGATAGTATGCATCTGAAATTTATTTTTAAAAATGTTGCACAAAATCAACTATACAGAGCCTCTAGGCTGAATGTGAAAGAAGAATATTTTGAGCATCAGGTATGCACTACTAGTAATGAACTAATGGAGAGAGGATATAGTGAACTTATGATAAAAATGAGTGTCAAGGAAGTGAAAAAAATTAAGACACAAGAGAGCTAAGCCTTATTTTTTTTAGAACCATTAGTGAATATAATGGATGGGAACAACAATTCAAGTAGTAATAATCTAAGAATATGTTTCAGTTATTCTAGAAGTATTAAGGAATATACTAATATTGTTAACAAACATTGGAATATTTTAACTACAGATCCACAAATAAAGAAATATTTGAGTTCCCTCCCACAGTTTACTTTTAAAAATAAACAATCTTTAAAGAGAAGACTCTGTATATCAGGAAATACTAAAGTCCAACAAGATATAATAGGAACCAAGCCATGTAATAATTGTACCTGGTGTAGCTACATTACTATAGAGACAGAATATAAGCACCCAGATACAGGAGATGTCTTTTATTTAAGGACTAAGGCTAACTGTAATACAAAACATGTAGTTTATTTAGCTAACTGCCAAATTTGTAACAAATTCTGTGTGGGAAAAACTGACAGATCGCTTAAGGACAGAATAAGAGAACATATGTACTACATTAGAAAATAAAGTAATTTTAATGCTTTGGCAAAACATGCAAAATAAATTAGCACTCAGCACAATTTTAAATTTAGAGTATTAGGGACAGTTTTTGAAAATAAGAGAGGAGGAGATATCAGAAATAAAACAAAAGAGTTGGAAGTAGAATGGATAGTGAGGCTGAGGGCTAATGCAGGTCGTGGTCTCAATGATTATATCTCATTGAGACCAGTTTTAAAGAATAGACCTTGGCGTAGATAATTATATTATATATTTATATGATAATTTTTTGTATTTATTGTTTTACTAGTAAAGTTAATATAATTATGAAATCTTTAGATTATATGTAAACATTTAGATTATATGTTTTTAAGAACTGATTTTAAGCTGAAGTCTGATGGTATAAAAAGGGTGTGTTAATGATGGTAATCATACACCTGAAGAAGCTAATTGTGAAAGCACTTGTGTGCACCATTAAAGCAGTCTCTTTGGAGAAAAGCTGGAGCCTAGTCGTTGCTTTTTTATTATTTATACAATATTTTCTGAGTGCTTAGTACTTTAGGGCATTACATGTTAACATTATAGAGCATTGTTTTCTCAGGTTTCAGCACTGTCAGGCATTATTCACCAGTAGTACACAACATTGATGTTTTAGGAATAAATGCTGTGAGGACATTACTTATCAATATTATATGATATTATCTTCTGAAGATTTAGTTGTTATGCATTGGTTGTCAGTATTCAACATTTTTTCTGAGGATTTGGCATTGTCTGGCCTTGTTTGGAATTCACTCACTAAATAAGTTTAGTGCAATATTTGTTGTCTGCTTTGATTGCAGTTTTGATTAACTCTCATTTAGTATTAATAGCTTTCTTACCATCTTCTGCTGTCCTGGCAAGTCAACTTCTTGTAGAGGACTGATTTATAGTTATATTCCTAGTTATAAGACAGACACCATGGCAAGTACTGACTGATTGTACATCACAAGGACCATAGCATAAGCATAGGTGACTTAATTACTCTCCTTGTCTATTGCTATGAAGCAGTGCCCCGGCCCCCACCCCATCAGCTCTTCCAGTAAAAAAAAGCCATAAATGATCAGCTTATTACAGCTAGAACTACCTACACACACACACACACACACACACACACACACACACACACACACACACACACACACACACACACACACACACACACGCACACACACAAAAACAAAACAAAAATGGATGGTTTGGACACCAACCAGGTGGCCAGATGCATGATACAAACACCCTTCCTCCTGCCTCAGCCATACAGGTCCTGTTTATGTACCCTGCGCCAAACATTCCTTTAACATTATTTATTTAAAAAAAATATTTCTTATTTTAAACTGTAGCAAACTGTTGCTACTGTTTATACCTGCCTGCACGGAACACTTCAATGCTCATATTTTACTTAAAAAATCACTTCTTTTTAAATTGTAGCAAACTGCTTGCTATAAATGTAGCAAACAGTTGCTGCGGTTTATACCCTGCCTACTCAGCCTTTAGTGCTTAGGTTGTACTTATACTTTAGACCACACACAGAGCTCTACAGTGCTCAGGTTTGACTGCAATTTCAATACTTTTTTAAAAGCTGATATTACATTAAAGACCAATCAATCCACGGTGGTACAGTGGTAGCACTGTTGCCTCACAGCAAGAGGTTCTCCTGTTTGATTCTCGGCTGGAGTGCCTTCTGTGTGGAGTCTACATGTCCTCCCCGCGGTCGAGTGGCCTACGAAAGACATGCGTGAATGGGTGTGCCTTTGCTGAAGGCATCGGGCTGGCAACTCGGCACCATAAAAATCAACTGCCAATCATTAGTGGACCGGAGGTCCACTGTGGCAACCCCTAACTGGGAAAAGCAGAAAAGACCAACAACAAAAAAAAATTGGGATTGGCAGATGGCACCCCCAAACACTTTGCACCTAGGGATATTGCCCCCTCACTCCTCTCTAGCTATGCTACTGGACCACAGCTCTACACAGTCATTGGCTGTTACTGAAGCATGTGACTGAGCAGAATTTTAACACATCCTAACAGGAAGTGATATTACCAGACACTTACTAGGATGCCAACTGTAAGCATAAACAAAAACAACAGTAGCTAGCTCTTGTATGTAGCAAAGAGAAGGATGAATAGTCTGGCAGTTTCAAACAATGGAGAAGGTCAACTAAATAGATTTTTTTCTCCCAAGGAGGACAAGTCACACACCTTTCATTTTCAAATATGCAACACTCCCATGAAAGCTGAATCACTACAACATTCTTATCTACCTGTTACACAGCTCTAGGGATTAATACTGTATCTGCTCTTTCTGAAGATATGAAACCATAGTTCATTTTTGAAGGCATTAGTGTAACAACCCCTGATACATACACACACACACACACACACACACACACACACACACACACACACACACACACACACACACACACACACACACACACACACACACACACACACACACACACACACACACACACACACACACAAACACATGCACCATCATATACTTGCAGCATGCATGCATCTATCCATGTGCACATACACACACACACACACACACACACACACACACACACACACACACACACACACACACACACACACAAATTCACATTTTATGATTACATCACTTTCAGACAACAAGACTTTGCTTATGAAGAACAACCAGCAAGATGTCTTCTTTCCCTGCAAACATCATTAGAAGTCATTTACATGAAGCAGTAGCTATGATAAATCTTGACTAAGCTGGATTAATGTACAGTTTTTTCTGCAGGTATCCATTTTGGGTTTGGCGCCTTTAAGGGTACTGCATATAGTTAGCTTCCACAGCTACATAAATCTAAATGGCACTTTATCAATTGACACAAAGGCAATTTTAGGTATTGGAGACAAACAACTGGGAATAAGAGACTTAAGCATTGTCTAATGGACTCAGAACAGCCAATTAAGGGTCTGGTGCCTGGTTCTGCTTGTCATAATCACTTCACATTGCTTGTATATGCTACACTAGACAGCACTGGCTAAGCCTGCTATTGCTAAGAGTAATAGAATGCAATTTCTTTCCAGCAGTCTTAACAAGAATTCCCTTAAAGTTGTCCCAGTTACATTAGCACATTCAGTGGATAGCAGGCTAATGTGCAACCTTAATTTCACTTCACGGGAAAAATAAATCCAGCTTCATATCTCTAGAGACCTTCCTGAATTCATTTACTGTTTTCTTCCATATTTCTTAGGCATTTTAATAAATTGCTACGGCAGTATTTTCTTTCTCAGCATGGTAGTACTGAGACTGCTTAAATGGTCAGTACAACATTGCTAGCATTATTTACATGCCTTCAATTCAATAGCATGACACTTGATACCAAAATACATGAAACTTTACACAAAAATCCAGGATTGTAATCAGAGGACCTCCACTGAAGTATATTATCATTTGTTCTTTACACTGTCTTTCAATAATAATGTTAAAGTCTGCACCAAATGCCGCAATGTCCATCTGGTAGCTGATGCAGAAGATTAAAGCTGTGAATTGTTAACAAGCTGATCTCTGCTGTCCAGGGTTTGAGTCCCTTAGTCTCTATTTGCTTAAGTGTGTGACTCCATGCAAGTCACTTAACCTGACAGCATCACTTAGGCTGAGTCTAAAATGGTGCACCAGGGCTATAAAACAGTTACCAAATAAAAGTATAAAAGTAAAGTAAGTTCTTGTTCTCTTTTCAGTGTTTCAAGCCCGGCTGCTGAACAGACCATGATTCTAGAGTTAGACATGCACTACAAAGCCAGATTATTTGCCAAAGATGATAAAATATATCAAAATAGAAGAGTGATGTGAAATCATGCATGATGGATGTGACCTATAGAAAAGAGTTTTCTCTTACACTGATATTTATGTTCTTCTTAGGTAGCAATGATGCATGAATGTTCCTTATACAAGTGTGGCTACACAGAATATCCACATATAAAGAAGGAGAGTTCCTCTATCAGTAACCCTTAGTAAGCAGTTTAAATTTGAAAACTCTGCTTTTATACCATTATTATATGGATTCTGCATGACAAAATATTATGCAAGCCATCCATTTTAGGATGTTTGCACTGGAGCAGTTTAAGAGAAATTGAGCAGGTGTGTTCCATGGTCATGATATTTGCAAAGTATATCAATTAGCTTTGTGTTTTAACATGTTTTTTTTTTTTTTTTTCTTTATAAGAGAAAAGCAAATCTAAGGCAATGTTTTACAAAATAGATATGAATTCACTGAGCCCTGACCAGTATTATTGAAGTATGTTTCGTGCTGGGATAAGAGGCATTGCTATATGGCACCCAGACGAAGGACCAGTCGGATGTCCAGACAGTAGCTCATTTGGGCAATGCAGGCTGCTCTGTACTGCACTGCTTGAGTTTGTTCTCTCATGAACTGTGTATCTTTAATTGCAGATTCCTAATGCTGAGGGTAAATGGCTTCAGGACCAGTGTCATACAGGCACCAGTGACAGACAACATATAAATCTGATGCAGCATTTCTCAAGATCATCCAAAGTAAACTGGATTCCTTACAATGAAATGCAACTTTTAGAGATATAAATTTAACATCTGCATTTTAAAATACGAAAAAGGTGTTCTTGCCAACACATTTAGTAGTTAAGATTTTGTATTTTGAATCTAGTATTAGGTCAGTTTAGAAACTAGGATGGAGCTGAAGAAAGCTGTACATATTTTGAGAATCGTAAATTCAAAAAACCTGCTAATTTAAATTAACGGCAGCACAGCAGATATATGTTTCTCTTCCATGAAAGAGAAAAGAATCTGCTAAGCATTGCAATGAGGTGACCCATCACATCAGCTCCTGCTCTAGGATTTGATTAACCACTACCACTTAAGCAGAGGTACTTTGATTTGGTGGAGTAAGAAGAAACTTAAAGGAAATATGTTAAATTTGCAATATAATCAAAGCCACAAATCATATACAAAGGCATCATAAAACTTCTAAGCTAGTGACCTTCATTTAAACTATTTTCATGAATTTCATCCAACCATTCTGCAAAAGAGTCTACCGGGAAAATTACAGACTGTCAAATCCACCCGCCTGAAGGTAGATTTTTTAACTGAAAGATATTAGTGACCGTGTTCAGATGATTTTTTTTTTCAACCACAACCTCATCCTAAAAGTGCATCCTAGCTTATTCAGAAAAAAAGTTTTATTTTTCAAGAAAAGCATTCTGCTTATCAGTGCTGGTGAAACAGGGGTACAAAGAAAACCTACCCCAAGGAAAAGGGACATTTCTCATTAAATGTGTTATTTTAGTAAAAGCCAGAAGTAGTGGATAAAATGCAATAATCTTTTTATGTAAAAAATATAGTTTTTAGAAGTACATACAGCTTGAAGGCTAAGATAGAGCTCTCCATTAACCTAGCTTTCTCTGGGTCATCCAAGATAAGAAAGAGGTGCAGGATAGCATTTTTGCTTACCCTAGCCATCCTATTAACTATGAATCCCCTATTAAATTTAGATTGGGTCATGGTAGCAACTTGCCTATTTGATATATAACACTTTCCTAATCTCCTGGTGAGGAAAAAACAGAGAGAAATTATTTTACTGTCAGAATTAATGAGGCACATTACTCTGCAAGCAACTGACATCCATCTAGAGGGAATATTCACTTTGCTGATTACAGAAATGCAGAAAGTTCTTCACCACACTTTAAAGGGATTTCCATCTCTGGCGTAAATTGAGAGTTATGAGGTCTTGATGGAAGGGGAAGCAGAGGTTATAGAACAGCTTGTGCTGCTAAATCTCAGATTAAAATCCATGAGTAATGAGTTCATTTAATACCAGTGTCTGACACTTTGTATTAGAGGAAAAAAAATGTTAGTTTGCAGGTTCTAGCACAAAGTGAGCAGGTTACATATTTCTGCAAAAGTTTTGTATATAAGACTATATAGTAACAAATAGAAAATGAAGTGCAGAAGACACAAAACATAACTGGAGAATTATTTCTGCTAGATGACTTTTATTTTGGAGTTTATTAATTTATTTTTTCAATATATTAATTTCTGTTCAGATAACAGAGATTGGTGGATGGCTGGTATTAGCTAAATATTGTGGAGAGGTAGACTGCACCTTCCTATGTTCTAGAAATTAAGAATTATGACAATTTGCACTACACTGCGACGGACTTCTGTGCAACATCTGACTGTGGTCATGTGATATCAGCCTGGTGGCATAAGGACAAGGTATCTACTTAGTTTGTCAAAGACTTGAGTTCAGCAAGAGGCCTAAATGCAACCAGGGTTGGGGGAGGGGTATTAAAGGAATGACTGAAACTCTCTGGTAATAATCAAGGTAACGTTAGACCTCCAAAATATGTTTGGCACTACATGCAGATGCATTGTTGGTGAGATTGTATATAAGATTGTATATACAAAAATAAGACTATACTAACAGAAAAAGAACTATGGAATCACAAGAACACCAGAGAAGGACAACTGTTCTAGCCATACTCATACCCATGTTTAGATCTCTGCTATTTGTCCCAAACATGCTTGTAGCCCTTCTCTGATCTATACTCTGGAACTGTATTCCAGGACTGTACCACTTTCTCTGCAAAATAATGTTTCTTGGGGGTTAGCCTTAAATCCTACTTTTACAAGCTGCCATCCATGTCTTCTACTTCTTCTTCTTTTTCCCTCTGTCCTCACACTTTATGCCTTAAGTACTTTTCCTCCATCTTGCCTCTGACAACACAGAATATCCATAGCTTAACTTAATGCCAAGCTCTTTATGTCTTTTCACTCCAGTCCTCTCACCATTTCTGCAATCCTCTAGTGCACTTTCTCTACAAGTATCATCCTGCTTTTTGCCTATGGCTGCCAAAACCAGTCACAGCATCCCTCATGCAGACTTATTAGTTCCATAAATTAATGCTACAGTGTGGCAGTGGCCATTATCATTACAATGATCCGAATATTTCTTACTCAGCACTTGTGGTAGGAATAGCAATTTAAGTTGCACTATTTTCTGAAAACACAGAAAGTTGTACATTTCTTTGAAAGGGGTATTCTTACACACATGTATATCTCTGTAAATCTATATTTCTAACTATATCTCTGTCTTTAAACTGCTCTTAATTCTGACATTGTGAAGAAACAGCATTCTATGTGAATGATTCAGTCATTCATGTTTTGACCCACTATAGTAGATTCATGGGTAACATGACATTATATCACGTTACACTTCCTCGGTGGCAGGAGGAGACACTAAGCTTGTCTAGTCTGCCTTTTTGGGAATGCACCATTTTACATTGTGTCTGAATGGTGATTTTACAGAACACAACCCAAGATTGGAGCTCCTACAAGACAGTAAGAGGCATACAGAGTGCCACAGGATACAGAGGTTCTCCATATGCAGAAACTGAGACCTGAAAACCTTGGGGAGGAAGTCCTCGCTGTACTGAGAGGGAAAAAGAATCAAAGTCTGGAAACTCAAAAGAGAAGGCAGTTATAGGAGCGCTGGAGACCTCCAGGGTGAGCAGCATGCATGAGAGGAACTCCAGAGTGAGCAGTATGCATGAGAGGAACTCCAGGGTGAGCAGCATGCATGAGAGGAACTCCAGAGTGAGCAGTATGCATGAGAGGAACTCCAGGGTGAGCAGCATGCATGAGAGGAACTCCAGAGTGAGCAGTATGCATGAGAGGAACTCCAGGGTGAGCAGTATGCATGAGAGGAACTCCAGAGTGAGCAGTATGCATGAGAGGAACTCCAGAGTGAGCAGCGTGCATGAGAGGAACTCCAGAGTGAGCAGTATGCATGAGAGGAACTCCAGAGTGAGCAGCATGCATGAGAGGAACTCCAGGGTGAGCAGTGTGCATGAGAGGCACTCCAGAGTGAGCAGTATGCATGAGAGGAACTCCAGAGTGAGCAGCATGCATGAGAGGAACTCCAGAGTGAGCAGTGTGCATGAGAGGAACTCCAGAGTGAGCAATATGCATGAGAGGAACTCCAGAGTGAGCAGTATGCATGAGAGGAACTCCAGGGTGAGCAGTGTGCATGAGAGGAACTCCAGAGTGAGCAGTATGCATGAGAGGAACTCCAGAGTGAGCAGTGTGCATGAGAGATGATAACAGTCAGAGAAGTTTGATTGCCTGTCATTAAATGAATACTCTTTAATTCTTAACTGTCCCCCACAAACTTGGACTCATATTTTATTTATTTATTTATTCATTTACTTATTTAACATTTGTTACAATATGTTGCTCAAATGTTATTATTCTGTGTTATATGTTACTGTGTTTTAGTAGTTTTTTTAAATTGTATTATACTTGTTAACTTTGTTGATATTAGCTTTGTAATATTTGTATACGGAGCTTTTCAACCTGGGCCTCCATTGAAAATGGGCTCATTTTCAGCCCAATGGACTTTCATAGTTAACAAACTGCAAATAAATAAATAATAAATAAAAATTTGTTAACTGGGATAGTCTGACTAGGTGAAAAGCCCATTTTCAGTGGAGGCCTGGGGAGAAAAGCTCTCATCTACCTGAAAAAATAAATTTCTAACCTGCTAATCATTTACACCATTGTGTGCCATCTTCTACACCTTTTTAGCTACTCAAGTTTCTTAACTCCCTCCTAAACTTTGCTTTATTTATCTGTTTAAATAGATGGCTAGCTCACTGACCATCTACACCATACTCCTAGTGTCTTAGATGCCTTCTCAGCTGCTCAAGGGGCAACCACTCCTAGAACTCTTACAAATGCTTGGTCTAAGGGTATTGGGATGAGATGAGTCGCTCTATTGCTACTGCAGAAATGATTACTTGCTGTTCCTTCACAAAGCATAGTACACTTTACCTATTGCACTATTAACATGCTTTTTCTGACTAATTTCAGCTGTAGCTACCATTTCTGTCAGTCTCTCCTTCTCCCTCTCTGTTTCCTGCTGTAATTCACCTGAACTCATCAGCCCACCATGCAGACCCTTGGCACTGACTGAATTCTCTTTCTTTTCCTGTTGCTGTTATCTATATTCACTGTTTTTGTTTACTGAATCTCATAGAATTCTTTCTTAGGTGATCACAGATGCCCTTTTCATGCTGCTAAGTGAGTGCATTTGAGAAGTCAGATTGCCTCCTGCTACATGTGTGGTCTGGGTGTGGGTTTGGTCCTTTGGTATTTGAAAGTTGCATAATAGTACCTGATGTCCAGTCCATCTCCCTCACATCTTTGTTACTCACGTTATAAAGTGTTTATTGACCCTTTTTCTTCAGACCTTATATCAGTTCTTCATTCCAACCATAGTTCTTAACTTCTTAGAGAAGGAAATCTGGACCAAACCTTTAATAATGGAGGGATAAAGGCCCCAAAATAGGGACAATTTCTAAATATTTCAATTATAAACTTAAAAAGTGCTAGAAAAACAGGCTTTGCATTAGCATGAATTTTTTGAGGGGGTGTGAACTCTGAAACCTGAATGTTTGTCATTATTTTCTGACTTTAATCCTGAATGATATGCCAGAAAGCCCAAGATTTTATGAGGATCAGACCAAACACACAAGGCAAAAATCTGGGCATTCTGTGAAAATCTATACAGTTGATAGGTACAATTCCATCTAACCCTCAACAGCCTTGCATCCATCAGGCCATTTGTTAAGGACGCATGATTCACCACTCAGGTACTCCCTCTTCTTGTTGGTCATGTTACTGTGCCATGATAACAGCAGTTTGTATTATTTTCTACTACCAGCATTTCTGTAAATGATTTATTTTTGCTGAACTCCTAGGATTGCCATACATACTGCTACTGGTGATTTGCCTATATCTGCTATCTGTAGTTACATTTCAGATCTGTCATTGTGAGTACTTTCCTCCTTGGTTGGTATGGTTTCAACCACATTTTATGGTGCCTACATCTGTAATAGTACAGCAAGAATCTCACTTCCTAGAATTAAAGTTCATTGCCAGTTTTGCACAAGATTAATTAATGGGACTACTTCAGTGTTGCTATTTCCCTGTCCTGTTGCAGGCATCCAGTGCGGAGTGGACAATATTTTCCTTTAGTTGTCTTCATTTACATCTCTCACTTATGGTAACCGTTAGCAGAAGTTATTGCAATTTATTATATATAAATATATATTTACTGGTGAAATGTTTCCCATACAAAGTGCATAGACTAGATGTTTTAGTTGAACCACTGCTCGCTTCATATTTTCAATTGATAATTTCCAATATTTCTTAGTGGATGTCTTCGTTCCTGAGCTGATATGCTACAGTTTGTTGCCAAATCCCTGCCTAATATATATGTGATAGTGCATTGTGTTCGCACTCACTGCATCTCTATTGGTCATCTCTCCACAGATTCTTACGTAAGGCCTTGTAAAGGACAAGGCCTTCTGACTAATCACCTGTCTGACTAATCGCAGCTGTACCTGCTGTTTATGTCAGTTTTCCATTTCCCTCCATGTTCCCTTCTGCTGCTGCATGCTTATCGCCACAGCTGCTTAGCGTAATTCAGCTGAACGTCCCAGAACTGCCATGTAAACCCCTGGCACCAACTGTCTGATCAGCTAATGAAGGAAAGCATCTTTCTCTTTCTTCCTGTTGTTGTCGTCTGTGTCCACTGCTTTCTGGTTACTAGGAATGTCACAGAACTCTTTCTTAGGTAGTCAGAGAGGCACAATTTGGGCTGCTAATTCAGCTTACATTTACAACCTGAGTGACTCCCGCTACTAAGGGAGGTCTGGCTGCATTCACTGCTGCAATCATCCCTTTTCATAGACACCCTGCTCATACAGACTTATATATTCTCCTTTTTCTACTGACAGCATTCCCAAATGCTATGGCTCCTTAAAGCCAACAAAAAACAGCCTTCTGTTACACTACCTACCTTCCAAGGTACTCCAGCACTACTTCCTGCTGTAAAGCTAAACTCCAAAAACCTTTCCACGCAAAGAGAAGCTTCTCCGTCATTATACATCAGTATCTCAGGGGGGCTTTCATCTCAAAACAAATCTGAGGCTATCTTCAGGTCATACCATCCATCCTCTCTTATCCATCGCTTCACTGTACTTTAAACCCACCCCATTATGGGTAACCTCACCCACCTAAATGCCCTGGACAGGGTGATTGATAAACAAATATTCAGACATTATGTAGTAAACAATAAGATGAGATATTAACACTTTGGATTTATATTAAGATGCACCCCAACCAACCTGATGTTTGCAGTGAGACAGATATTTGAAAAGAAGCTAGAAATAAGGAAAGAGTCCAACAAGGCATTCCTAGACTTGGAGAAAGCATATGACAAGGCCTCAAGAAAGCTGATTTGAGCAGTACTGTGGTGGTTCAAACTTCATGAAACATTGGTAGAATTAGTGCAAGCTATGTACAAGGATACACTGACTCAAGTCCGAACAGTGTTTGGTCTTACAGAGGGATTCCTAGTTGGAGTTGGTGCACACCAGGGTCCAGCTCTGTGCCCACTGCTGTTCATACTGATGATGGACTACATTAGCAAACAGATCAGAGGGGACAGATCAACAAAGCTGCTGTATGCAGATGATGTGGCAGTACAGGCAGACCCTGACTAAGAATTTCAGCAAGGGGTAGGACATGGAAGGCAAAACTGAAGGCATATAAGATAAGATAAGGCAGTTGTCATGATAGCAAATGGAGGAATCAGAAACAATTGAAAACTGAGATAGAAGGGAAAACAGTTTAACAGGTTAACAGATTCCAATTTGTCTGGTAATTGTGGCTGAGGAGAAGGGAAGTCTGAATGAGCATCTCTAAGCTAAATCAGAGGGGCTGCAGCCAACTTACACAGTGTGTCAGTTGTAGTGCATGATAGAATAATGCACAAGAAACTGAAAAGTAAGGTGTACAAAACAGTGGTGTAACCAGTATTACTGTATGGTACAGAAACCTGAGCAGTAAAGACAGAGCAGATAAGGAAGCTAGAGGTGATGGAGATGAAGTGCCTGAGATGAAAGGTAGGATGCACTCTGAGGGACAGATGAAGAAAGGAGGACATGAGCAGAAGCCAAAGTAGGTCCAATTACACGAAAAGTAAGAGATAATAGGTTCTGGTGGTTCTGACATACATGCAGAAAAGCAGAAGGCAATCTGCTGAGGAAGGTTTGGAACAGAAAGGAAGAAGGTAAGAGGATATGAGGACATCCAACATCCAAAGAGGTGGATGGCTTGTGTGAGCGACGACTGCAACAGTCAGACATGCGTGTCGAAGAAGGTAGGAGAGTGGCACTGAATAGGGAGAGATGGAAATGTGACACAACAACACAACCCCGTGTAGAAAATGGGAAAAAAGGGTTGATGATGATGATTAAACGGGGGTTATAATGAAAGGGTTTTAAAAAGATCTTTTGAGAAAGTAGGAGAGAGGTAGGTTATAGATTTCACGTTAAATTATAATGGAAAAGTTTGTCCTTTTGTGGATTCTCAGCAAATACATTTTGTTTCATCTTATGCCCCATTTGCGGAAGTAGTGGCGATTATTCCAGGAATATATTGGTGTATTATACAAACTGATGATAAATCACAGCATAAATTACACTGCAAATTGAAATTATCATAAAGGAATTCTCCCAGCATTATGGATGAGATTGGATACACTAACATTGATCTTAGAAGTATTGATTGCTGCAAGGGCTATAGTGTGTGTGCATATTTAGACCACAGACCATCAAGTCATAAATGGGCATAAGTGTAAGCATTGGATGCTTAGATTGTTGCTATAAGGTTGTTATCTATGTTTAAAACTTCCTTGTGAACTATATTATAAGCATAACTCTCAGCTTTACTGATTTTTGCAGAATGTCCAGATTTTTGCCTTACATTTTTGGCCCATTTTTCATAAATGTGTGGTTTTCTGGCAAATTAGTGCCAAATTATTAAAGACTGAAGTTACAAAATAATGACAGACATTTGAATTTCTGACTTTATATCCTTCAGAAAATTCATACTAATGCAAAACCTGCTGTTCTTTCAACGTTATAAGTTTGTAAGAACAATATTTAAAAATTGCCCCTATTTTTAGGCCTTTGTCCCACTTTTGTTTATGGCTTTGTCCAGATTTCTTGCTGTAAGAGGTTGACAGGTATGATTATAAGGGCAAACTAAAATTCTGGTAAAAGCCCAGATTTTTAGAACTTTTAGGGAACAGGAGCAAAATCCAGTAGTGGTACATTGTGAAGAAAAATACCCATCAGATTTTGGTCTAAGACTTTTTTATCATGTATGTGGTTAAAAATGCATATTTATATTGTAATACATCTGATATTCTGTTGCATAAGGAGGTTTGGTATATTTTAAAATTTGAAACCCTGTCTTCTATGGATCCTAATAGTTATCTGATGTTGAAAGATTTTATTACATAATTGAATGTGTTTTTCTATTGACTTGTATGTTGTATGTGTGACGCTCGTGCATTGGCCTAGCAATCAAGGAACCTCAATCCTCACCACTAACATGAGTGAGGGGTGTCCATATAGGGAAAGGATAATAAATACACACACAGTAAGAGCTCACAGAGTTCACAGTCAGTCTGGGGATGGTTTCTCCCTTTCTGTCCAGGTCCCCAATAAGACTCCCCACTGGCACAGCTATAGTGCCCAGATCTCAGCGCAGTGGGCAAGCTAAAACCTCCAGCACCCTCTCTGTCCAACCAGTGCTTAGTGTCCCTGCCCAAGTAGCTGACACACACACACTTTGAGATAAGAGTTAATACAACCACACAGACACTCCTGGGGAAGGCTGGCACAGGTTCTCCAGCTGTGACCCTTTTACCCAGACTATACGGTAGAAATCACTGCCACCACCCAGCTAATATGTATCAGCTACTCAAAGGCCCTTATGAAAGGTGTCCAATTATTACTGTGCAATATTAAGAAAGGGTTTAAAGACTTGTAAGGGAGTGGACACCCTTCATAATTTGTAAGTGCAACCAAACAGTCAAGACTTATTTGGAGTGACTTGGTACAGTATCACTATATACATGCAATGTACTCTTAAAGCTTAAATTATCTCTACACAAAACAGCCACAGTTGAAAGGTTTAAAAATATTTAATAAAAAATAACAAAAACACAAGACAATACTTCTTACTACACAATGCTAGTCAAGAGTTTAGAGATCACAGAGAAATACTTAAAATAATACCGTAGAAAAATTCTGACATCACAGAAAAAAAAACTAGTCTAATCTTCCTATTTTCTAGCTATATCTAAGAGAAAACACAGTTCTAAAATCCTACTTACATCTAGACACAGGCAGTACTGGTGATATTGGATGTTCTCAAGACTAATGCTCTAATGTTCTCATTCTTTCTCTCCTTAAATTGATAACACAGTACCACTGATTCATTTCAGATTACATCATTTCTGTCTGGTTCCCAGGCTAACAGAACTCAGAGGTTAATGGCCCCTTTGATCTTGAAGTTGGTGAGGAACCAAAGCAATAAAAGAAATTATACATGCAAATTCTAGCCATTAACTCTGGGCTCAAAACAATAGTCAGAATTTCTTCATCCAGACATATTGGCTCCGAGTTTTGATATCCAAGAATTGACTTATCAGCTTTATTACAGCAGAGTGCACTGCTGTTACATTTTTACAGTTCCACATTTAACACCATTTAAGAGAATAAGCCCTGTGGCTTACATTAATATTTACAAATGACAGAATTATCTACAAAATTCTGTCTCACTAGGCTGGCAGCCTTTACCTATCTTCACAGTATGTGCGACCAATCTATGTTTAACATTAGTTTTTTTTGTTGGAATTTGGTCACTTTATCCAGTGGAAGTGTGAGGTTGTATTTCCAGTCAGTAGTATTCACAGGTTTCTTAACCTATCCCCTAATGTGGAAAACCACTGCCTGTACTATCTATAAAAAGCAACATTTTTTCCAGTCAATCAAAGATGCACCTTACATCTGACATCCCTCTCATACAGGGTTCTAACTCTGGACACCATCACCTTTTTGCCGGTAGAATAGTAAACAGGAACTCCAGCTACAATCAATGATCTCAGTCCATGAAATGATCTCCTTAATAACAAGGAACAAACTCCATAGTGCTGACCAAAGTTTCTCTGCCACAGTTCACATCACTCGGGAGTCCCTTCCAAATAATTTCAAGCAGTCATCTCCTTTCCTGAATTCCATAAACAACTAAAAGCCTTCCTACATAAAGAGGCCTCATGCCATTGCTTTTAAAATGAAAGCATAACCTAAGCTATATGTTCCGTATTTCTCACATCCCCTTTCTCATTATTACATACTACCACAACTCCTAAGGTCCTACACTCAAATCTCTCCCACACTCTTTACCTGCTGCCTTACAAGTCCTTAAACCCTTTCTTATATCTGTCTTCTCTTCCTTTCCTCAGAACTCCAAATATTTTGCAGAAACTAGATAGCTAAAAGAAAAGCTACATTTTATAAAATTAGCTATAATAATCTTTCAGCGTTAGTAGACCCTAACATGTATTTGCTTTGTGTGCGTGCTTCAAGACTTAATACTATACTTTGTGTATTTAACTTGTCTGCATACTTTTACTCACTATTGTACTCTGTGTATACTATTGTTCTTTTTAGCTCCCCTCCCCAAGATTGAATCAGTGTTCAGCCCTGCTTAACAAAGACAAATAAAACATACCCCTTCCATCCCTATCTTCCTTTTCACATCTTCTGTGTCTGTCTCAGACCTTTAAAATATTTCTGTAAATTTTCTCTTCACCAATCATTTCACCAGTCCATTCCATGCATCTACAGCCCTCTCAGTGAAGAAGTAGAAAGAATTTTGGTCCTTATAATCTACTACTGCTGCCTATAGCCATTTGTTCTTCCTTTGTTGTTACTGATCAGAACAACCCCATCACTAATAATGTCCCCACAATCACCGACTCTTCTGGTCTCTGGTGAAGAGACCTATGGGTCTCTCAGTTTCAGCCTGGCCCTGTCCTTTGTCCTCTTTTCCAAACACTCTTCTACTGGCTCTCTTCTGGACTCATGCCAGCATCCTGATGTTCTTCTCCCTGTAAGGTCTCCAGAAATGCACACAGTATTCCAGGAGTGGTCTGACGAAGAACCAGAAGATACAGAGCAGTTCCTTTTTACTCATGCAGAATATACCCCTCAGGATACCCCTCAGGATACCCCTCAGGATATCCTACAATATTTTGTTGGTCTTTGTCACTGCCCTCGTACTCTGTTCTGGATGTTCATATCCATGTGTGAACAACACCCCCAAATCCTTTCCATGCTTTTCTACTTGCTAACAATTCACATTATGCTTGATATGGGCTAACAGAAGTATTTTGGATTTATTGGCACAGATCTTCAGTTGACACCTTTCACTCCATTTTGGCACATTTCCAAACCTTTCCCTAGTTTCTTTTCCTATCATTCACTGTTGCAGCTAACTCTGTGTGTTTGGCAAAGTGCATCAATTTTGCTAGCTCTTCCCTCAGATATGTCAAAAAGAAATGTGCTGAAAATTCTGCAGCCAGGAGCTAACTTTGTTGTACTGCAGTAGTCAATTATTTCTTATTCAATCTCTCTATCATCTTGTGCATCATATCAAGCAGTAATCAAGTTCCTTAGTTTTATTCCTGCTCTCAAACATCTTCAGTTTTCCCTGAATGGAAGGCATTGCTGAAACCCTGATGGACTATGTCTACCATGTCTTTCATGTAGCCCAAGGTAAAAGCGGACCAGTTGTGAATGACAGCTTCTATTGGCATAGAACAAATGCTAGCTATTAACCTGGACATGGTTGTAGTCTAGAAAAGCAGCATGTCTCATGTCATTATGACATTTTCTTCATGATGTTTCTTGTTTGCTGTTAGACTAACAGGCCTGCAGTTTCTTGGAATTTTCCTGTACTCTCCCACCCCTAGTAAAATGAGTTCTTCAGTTTTGTACTTTTCTTGAGCTATGTTTTTACCTCCCTGACTGCCATTCTTCAAACCACTCCCACAGCTAGGCCAAATGCACATCTTGGGGCACAGTCTGGCAACTGTCCCCCTGGAAGGTAGGAAAGACAAGTAGATTATGCCTACCAATTTCCCTCCCTCTCCACTAAAACCGTCCAACATTTGGATCATGTATTGTAACTGGGTTGTCTGGGTTATAATCAAGATTTCATCCTTTTCTGACATGGAACTCACATAATAATGGCTACTGTACTTATTGTCCTCTGGGACCTGCACAGTGGACAGTAATCTACTGGCATCTGTGGTCAGTGAGCTACTGAAAACCATGTTGATAGATGTAGGAGGAAGTCCCTGGTGTAAAAAATACTTTTTGTATGTTTTTGCAGAGGGAATATGTCAGTATTGTGCATGCATGATATTCTTTTTTCCTACTATTTGGATGTTTCTTTTCTGCTGTTCTGTGACTGCATATGTCTGATAAGCACTTGTACTGCGATGCCCTGTTTCCTTATTTGTCATTCCGGATGGATTACTACTGTTTTACAGGGGAGGCATGTTTGAGTTTTATATGGCTGCTTTGCTCTAGTCTGTGTTGTGAAAGTATTGTCCATGATTGCAGATGTCAGTTTAATGCATGTCACAGGACAGTGCTGTAATTTTTTTCCCTTATGTTCTTTAAATAATCTTTGACTTACATTGCTATATATAAATATTTTTTGGTTTACTATCATATTCACGATCATGACAATGCTGAGGACCCCATGAGTGAGCAGCCAGACTCGCTCCTCTTTTGGACCCATGTTAATGCTTGTCCCTGGGTCTGCGCATCTGTTCATGTGGTCCTCAGCATTCTCGTCATGTGACCTTCTGGGCATATTATTTTGGGACTGAACATTGTCACAGTCATGAATATGATAGTAAATATGTTTTTCTTATGTTCTTTACAGTTTATTTTATTATTTGAATGTAAATGTAAGCTCACTATTTATAGTTGTGATCATTGTTTTTCAATGTTTATTCTTTTCATTGTAATGGATTGTACATGGATTGTAGATTACACTGGTCAACATACTGGGTGATGCCAGCCACTTAGCCAATTGTTAAAGCCTACACATCACAGTTGGTGAAGGCCAGTTACTATTCAAGACCAGTGCCTTTCCTGCAGCTAACACACTAAGTATATCATGTCTCCCTGCAGGTCTTTCTGGGTGGAAAGTCTCAGATAATTCAGTCCTACATGAGCCTCTAAGTTCTAGTCATATGTGTCTGTTTGGATTCTCTTTACATCCTCAAAATACTGAAATATCGAAATTCAGTATTTTGAGGCTATAAAGTCGAAACCTTAAAACTACGAAAGCTCAGAAGCGTGAAATTCAAAATCTTGCACACTGAAGATTTTGAATTAGCGCTTCTACTCCACACATACACAAGCTCTCTACTACATAAAAGTAGGGGAACAAGCGCCCCTGCGCCCCCCACTCCACCCCTACTTAAATATTCTAATTCCAAGGTTGCCCTACATACAAACACACACAAAACACCACCACACAAGCTACATTCTCCTCGCACACACACATCACAGCAACAAAACACAGTAACACAACCAGCCCCTAGCCAAAACCCTTAACAAATAAACACTTACCTGAATCCACACCCACAGCGAAACAGCGGAAGAGCAAATTCAAAATCTCAGGTGTGTGAGGTTTTGAATTTCACGCTTCTGAGGTTTCATTGTTTTCAGAATTCCATTTTATAGGCTCGAAATACTGAATTTCGATATTTCAGTATTTCAAGCTTCTAAAGTGAATTTGTCTGTTTTAAGGGATCCTAGGGCCCTTGTGATAGCATGGGTCATAGTAGTTGACAAGCAGCTTACAGCCATCCTGTTCTTGTCCAGTCTGGTGAGTACAGAGTGTGCTGACCCTGTCTTCTTCTGCCCCAGAGCCAAATCCTAGTACACACTCACACTTGCAGTCAAACACAACCACACACACACACACACACACACACACACACACACACACACACACACACACACACACACACACACAAAAACACACAAAACTAGATGTCTGCAGAACATCCTGGCTCTAGCCTCTGACACAGTCTCACCTGTTGAAATCAATGGATGAATGTGAGTTTTTAGCCAACTTACTTACCACACCTGGCAGTAAGAATTTACACAGCGCATAGCAAGGGAGGGATGAAGGGGGCAGCTGTCCCAGGTGTTGGGGGGTTTCTTTGTGTACATTTCTGAATGTTGGTACAGAAAGGCAGTTCAACACATTAGCATTTTGGGTGGGGTAAACTGTAATAAGTCAATTGTTATAAATGTAGCAATCAGCTTGCTACAGTTTAAAAAAATCATGTTTTTTTTTTGCTCCAGTGAAGAGCTGGTGAATGAAGGGTCATACATACATTTGGCTGAATTGGAGAGAGAGTCTAATGGAATGGAGCAAACCTGTTTTCTTTTTTTTTTTTTTTGTTCTTCCAGTGAAGAGCTAGAGCAGGGATGGGGCATGTATTTGGCTTAAAGTGACAGTAGAATGTAGTGGACCTTTTATTGTTTTTTTTTATTTGTTTTTTGGCTCTTGGAATGCTAAGTTGGGAAAGCAGGGTCGGGGCATGTTGGCTGATTGGCTCAGATTGCCAGCAGAATGGGAGCTGAAGTTTTTGGGGTAATGAGGGGGCATATATCTGGCTTAGAGTGCCAGAAGAACATAGCAGACCCCTCCTCTTTTTTTTCTTTTCAAATAATGAGCTGGGGAGGCAGGGTACCAACTGCTGGAAAAGCCATTTACACCTCTGCAGGTGAGTGGTTAAATGAGTTGCTGAGCTTCGTAAAGTACTTGCAGTAAGCATTTCCAGGGGAGGAGCACATGGCTAATTACTATATGCTACTTCCCATAATGCCTCATTGGCATTTGTGGTAGGCCAGAGAGACAGCCCACAAGGTAGGGCTGTCTAAGAAAAGGAAACATTTATCGCAAACAGTAAAACAATTTTACAGCTTTCGGAGACCTTTGTGAATCCTGGCCTTCATTTTTTATTGCCTTTTCAGAACATAACAGAGCTGAGAATACAATGAAGTGCAGCTCTCATGAGAATACGATGAAGTGCAGATCTCACGAGAATACAATGAAGTGCAGCTCTCATGAGAATACGATGAAGTGCAGATCTCACGAGAATACAATGAAGTGCAGCTCTCATGAGAATACGATGAAGTGCAGCTCTCACTCCACAGCTGTAGTGAGCTCAACAGCACTTTCCTGGATGCATATTTTTGCATTTATTTATTCAATTAGATTAACCTTATGACAATTTCTACTATGACTTATACCTAAAATGTAACAACTAAGAATACACAGGGACAAAATAAAATTAAATTGAAAAAAGTAAAGCAAATTTAGTTATGTTTAGGTTACATAGAGAATATGTAAAGACAGCAATGCAGAATGAGACTGTCACTTATGACAGGTCTGCTGGCTGAGGTAAAGGCCCCAACTTTGACTGACTATCATCTGTCGGTGAGCCAGTTAGCAAACCACCCGATGACATAAGGGTTGATATTCAACAGGGAGAGTTTATCAGTGATGCCTGAATGTAGGACTGTGTCGAAGGATTTGGCTAAGTCAAGGTAGGCTGTATGCACAGATTTGCCTTTGTCTATGGCTCTGGTAACTTTTTCAGAGGAGTCCACCAGGTTTAACAATCATGACCTGCCTTTGACAAAACCAAACTGTGTTGAATCAACAGTTTGGAGATCACCCTTGACTGAACACACCTGATGAATCTGGCCATCTTGGGGCAATGTAGCAATTGCCTCAGGTACACTGACAACCCTCTCCTCCTACCATCCAACACTGCAACCTTTGCGAGATGCACTTATATAGCCAAACTGGAAGCCAAGCTCTCTCCAGCCAAGACTGTACTAGACAGTCAAGAGGAGAAGGTAAACACCTGCACCACACCCGATACATAGTTCAACAAAAACTACACCACCTAAACCCACACATAGTAACACAAAACACACACCTACATTCACGGAGGCTCTCAATAAAAATCTGCCCAAACAACAGAGACCTCCAAAGCTGAAACGCAAGCAACCATCACCCCTCAACACTACCCAAATGATATATAGCCCACAAAATCAGTGTGCCACTCATCCTCAGCCTATAAGGTAAAACAACGTACCCAACACACTAGTCATAGTTGACTCTATAGTCAGGCACACTGATGTCCCACTCACGACTCAGCTGCCTGTCGGGTGCTAGGATCCGCCACATAATGCAAGCACTCAGGTCACTCCACAACAAGTACAACTATGACTCTGTCATTGTCCATGTTGCTGTGAATGACCTGAGATGTACCTCCCTGGACTACATGAAAACAGACATGGAGGAGCTCTCGGATCATGTAGCCCAGGCAGGTATGACTCTAACCCTGAGTAGCATCCTGCCATCACCCAGAATTATATCACAATACAAGGACAAAATGATTGACTTCAACAACTGGCTAAGCTTCTGATGTCATTCTAAGGGGATCCAGTGTCTGTCTGCCTGGGACGACTTGTTCGACAGACCATGATGCTTTGCCATAAATGGCTTGCACATGTCGCCCTTGGGATTCTGGATACTGGCTAAGGCTCTTGCCACCCCTATAGTGCCTTTTTTAGGAAAGGTTCAAATGACAGACTCACCACCATAGCAGGTATAAGCAAGCAAAATCTGAGAGTAATGTTACTCAATGCTAGAAGTCTAAACCTCAAAATGTACTCACTCGAGGCACTCCTTAAAATGGAGAACATCGACGTCTGTGCAGTGACAGAGACCTGGTTCAAGGCTCCAGAGAGCACCCTTGCCTTAGCAGGCTATAACCCATACCACACCTTTCGGCTACCTAACCTGGACTGAAACACTAAAGAAGAAGGCGTGTCCATATTCATTAAGGATATCCACACCTCCAGGCTAGTTGCTCTACATAATGCATCTGAAATTATCCAAGTGCCAGTAACACTGGGCAAAACTGCAATCCAGGTTGTAGCTTGTTACAGATCCCCCACCATGCCCCAGGATGCCCACTCTATGTTTCTTGATATACTGGGTAATAAGGTTCAGCCCAATACCCTAATAATGGGCGATTTCAACTAACCCACCATCAACTAGGAAAACTACTCATGTACTAACTCTTTTGTTTAATGCTTTCTGGAATTCATAAATTCCAATGCCCTGGATCAGCTTGTCCATACCCCCACCAGGGGCAGCAATATCCTGGACCTGGTCATTACCAATATGGGAAACTGATGTCCCATGCCAGAGGTCAACTTCTCGCTGGTCAGATCCGACCACAAGCTAATCACCCTAGACATCAATATCCCAGCCCTACCCCCATTAAGTAATCCACTGTAAAAAGCTTCTCCAAAGCCAACTTCATGCTTCTTAAGACAGAAGTGGCAAGCTTCACAAGACCCATACAGACAGAAAATAGAGGTACGACTACTGAATCCTATACAAATGCACTGTATAAGCACATACGCGAGGGCATGGATCGTGCCATCCCCAACAGAACCAATGCTATCCTCCAAAAAAGGAAGCCAATCTGGTGGTCCCCTGCCATAAACTCTACAACAGAATGAAGAAGCTGTTGCAAAAAAAAAAAAAGAGTAAAATCCCCTGATTGCAGGAACTCCCTGGTCAGCCTCAGTAAGAAGCTGAGATCACCTCATAAAATCCTCCAAAGCTAGTTATGAAAATAAAATTGCCACTGATTCTCAAAACAACCCCAAAGCATTCTACAGCTATGTCAAGAATCTTAATGGCAACATTCAGATCTGCTCTGAGCTACAGCACAATGGCACTAGATATACAGAACCAGCTGATATTGCCAACATCCTGGCAGATAGATTCAGTGCAAACTTCACCCCCACCCCCCTCACTCCCCAAAGGGCCCATCACTATACCAGAAGAATGCAAAGCCACTGTAATCACGGTTGCACAAGTAAAAACCGCACTCTCTAAAGCCAAGAACACAGCATCCATGGGACTTGACAACATCCCAAGCTGCGTTCTGCACGAACTACAGAATGAACTGGCACCCCACCTAAGTACCATGTGGAATCATAGTCTCACTTCAGGATTTGTGCCTACTGAATGGTGCACAGCGACGGTTATCTCACTCCACAAAAGTGGCACTACCACGGACCCCGGAAACTACCACCCCATTAGCTTGATGAGCCTGGCCTTCAAGGCCATGGAACGTATCATCTTGGAGCTTATAAACAAAGACATAGGTAACCTCCAAACTCTGGACCCCACTCAGTTTGGGTTTGTCAAAGGTAGGTCATGTCTCCTAAACCTGACTGACTTCTTTGAAGCAGTCACCAGAGCCTTGGATGAGGGTAAGGTGATACACACAGCCTATCTTGACCTGGCCAAGGCTTTCAACACCATTCCTCACTCTGGAATTGTAGATAAACTCACTAGACTGGGCATAAATCCTTAAGTCACAAGATGGGTGGCCAACTGGTTCACTGACAGAACCCAGACAGTGAAAGTAGCCAACTCCAAATCCATCTTCAGACCAATAGAGTACCACAGGGCTCAGTCCTGGGTCCTCTCCTGTTTGGCATCTACTTCTCAGAAGTCTAGGCTAATACAGCAGGTCTTTGGCTAATGAAGTTTGCAGACGACTGCAAACTAGGTGCCATAATAGAATGACCTAATGATGTGGACATTCTACAAAGGGCCTCACTGAGACTGATGCTTGCTGTCAAAGTCATGGCCTCAAGCTCAATGCCAAGTAGTGCATTGTCATCCCCTTTGGGAAAAACACTGTACCCATGAACTACCACATAGACGGTAGCCTACAAAACACCAAACGTGTGATAAGAGACCTTGGGACACAGGTGGACAGTAGTCTCTCCTTTGATAATCACATTGCCACAGTAGTCAGGAAATCCTTATACATGGCACACCTCAGCACAAAGGGGTTCACCTCCAGAAAAAAGAGGTCATTGTTCCTCTCTACTCATCGCTCATCAGACCCATTATAGAGTATAATACCCCGTTTGGCATGTACCTTGCAAGACATCTACAACAGCTAAAAAGGCCACAGAAATACCTCACTAAGAGGATTACCAGCCTCAAACAGATGCCATACGCAGACTGTCTCAAAAAACTTCAGCAATACTCCTTCGCTTATCGCCTACTCAGAGGCAACCTCTGCTTATCATACAAAGCCATGTCAAACCCAGATCTGTTGGGCATGCTACACTTAAAGAAACCCCAATCCCTCAATGCCACACACTCCGGGGACCTAAACCTTGTCACCACAATAAACAGAACATCCCAGAGGAATAGATTCCTGTCCCAGAGACTTCTCATGCTCTGGAACTGACTACCCATTCATGTCAAGCAAATCTCCTCATTAGCCCTCTTTAAGAAAAATCTTGACAACTGGATGGGAAATAGGAAATTCACCCTGGGGATCACTTCTGTGGCTCTGCTAGACAGGGGCACAGGAAAATAACTTTCTTCGGTGGTGAAAGCCAGGGAACTTTTTTGGCTAGGCTTATATAGGCCCCAGGGCCGATAGCTTAGTACCTACCTATGAACCTATATCCTTATTTTATTTATTTATTTATTCCAGTTTGGTGACCCGGGAGGTCCACTGGGCTTGAAAGCTTGTTTTCAGTGGAGGCCCGGGGAGAAAAGCTCCACAAAACAAGTTACATAACATATAGAATTACCACATTACAAAGTTACATAACATATTGAAATAGCAAAGAAAAATCATTTACATTGCAGTCAATATGTAGTCTTACAATAACACAGCAAGTAGAATAGTAGAATGAATAGGTATCATTTACTTAGCAACTAAGATATTAAAGAGAAATTATCTAGGAAAGGATGAGAGGCATAGAGCATGAGGCTGGGTGCAGAGATTGGTTACAATTTATAGTCTAGGTCTCTGTGAGAGGTTAGAAAGGGAAGGAGGTTAGCCAGGAGAGTAGGAAGAGGGGAGGTTGGGAGGTATGTGGTGAAGAGTGCAGTTACATTTACTGTGAAGAAACAGGTAGGAGTGAAGTAGTCTTTTGAAGGTGTTTAGGTTGTCAAAGGCCCTCAATGTAGAGGGCAGGGCATTCCATTTTTAGCTAGGGTGAAGGAGAGTAAAAGCTGACCAGCTGGGCACTTAGGTTTGTGGATGGAAATAAGGTTTTGGTGAGTGGATCTAAGGGGTCTGGGGGGGGCTATATGGTAGAAAGATATTAGCTAAAGCGGGGCAGCTAGTGGGTTGAAATAGTAACTTGTGGGCTGAGACAATTTGGAGGAAGTCTAGTTGATTGGGGAGTTCAATCCAGTTTAAAGTCTGTAGGGAGGAGCAGTTATAAGAGAAGGTGTTTGCTTTTGTGGCAAATCTGTTGATTTTATTGTAGCATGCTTCTAGTTTGGAGGTAACGGTGGAAGATAGATTAATAGGCAGAGGAGCGCCATATAGAAGAGATGGGAGGAGATATGTAGTGGCCAGGGTATGTCTAGTAGAGGGAGAGAGGAAGTGATTATTCCTCTACAGTAGGCCGAGTTTTATGTGGGTTTTCTTGATGTTAAGTTGGATATGGGTATTGAATTTTAAGTGTTCGTCGATGGTGACCCCCAAGAGTTTGGCAGGGGGAACAATGTCAATGATAGAGTTGTTGAGGCTGGTAATTTGAAATGAGTTTTTATCAATGGGAATGGATTTAGAGTGAGTGAAAAGGAGGATCGTAGTTTTGTTAGCGTTAAGTGAGAGGTGGTTCTGGTGCATCCATTTTTCAGTGATTGAGAAGGCAGATTAATTTAGAGACTTGAGTTCAGTTTGGTTGGAGGCATAGCAGATCAGAGTAGAGTTGTCTGCGTATTGAACAATTTTTGTGTTTGGAATGGCTTTGTGGAAATCATTAATGAAGATGTTAAATAGCAGAGGGCCAAGAATGGAACCTTGGGGAACTGTGGAGGAGGATTGGCCCCATTTCACTGCTTGGGACCTGTTTGAAAGATAGCTGGAGAACCAGGAAAGAGTTTTTGGGGAGATGTTAAGGTTAGATAGATGGTTTAGTAGATGGGTGTGAGAGATGGTATTGAAAGCTTTTGATAAATCTAATAGAGCAGATGAAACTAAGTAACCAGAATCTCAAGCTGAATTGATAGAGTGTAACAAGGAGAGAAGGGCTGTGTTGGTATTGTGTCCAGGGCGGAAGCCATGTTGGGTAGGAGAGAGCAGTTGGTGTTTGGTTAGGAATGGCATGAGCTGCATGTGTATGCATTTTTCGAGAAGTTTAGAGATGGGAGAGAGGATGGCTATAGGGTGGAAGTTGGAGAAGTTACAGTTTTTGCCACCCTTGTGGAGTGGAATAATAAAAGCAGAACGCCATAGTTTGGGTGCAAATGACTCAAGTAGTGATCTATTAATCAGGATGCTGATAGGGAGAGCAATACTGTCAGAGGCATTTTTTAAGGAGGAGGAGGGAATGTTGTCAGGAGCATTGGTGCAAGGTTTAAGTTTAGAGAGAAGTTTCTTTATGAGGTAGGTGGATACAGGTTTAAGTTCAAAAATAGTGGGAGGAGAGGGGGTGGAAGCTTGGGAGGAGGGGGTAGGGGGATGTTATTGGGGAAGGTTTTGGTTAACTCAGCAGTAGAAGAGGTGAAGAAGGTGTTAAATAGTTTGTCAATTTCTTGGTCAGATTTGCTAGTGTCAGGACAAGGGTTATTTGTGGTACCAGGCTTGAGAAGGGAGTTAATAGAGTTCCAGAATCATTTGGGTTTCTTTGTGTGATTTATTTGTAAGTGGTTGTAGTAGGATTTGCTGTCTATAATGACTTGTTTTTTTGGCTAGGTTTCGCAGCTGTTTGTATTTTAGTAAGAGTTCAGGCTGTTTATGATGGATATAGCTTTTCCAAGATTTGTCTCTTTGTTGCATAATTTTCTTGGTTGCTTTTGTAAGCCAAGGGGCTGTTTTGACTTTAACTCTTTTGGTTCATGTTGGAGCTAGAGAGTTTAGGACAGAAAGGAATGTAGAGTTGAAGAAGTCAACGACTTCGTCTAGAGGCAGGGTTTTTAGTGGGTTCCAGTTAGTGAGCTTAAGGGAGTCAGAGAAGGTAGAGGGGTTAAAGTTAGTTAGGTTATGAGTATGTAGGAGCTAGTGGGAGTATGGGGAAGAGGATGAGGCTCTGTGGGTAAAAGCAGGGAGGTGGTCTCCTAATGGGTCAGGAGTGACACCAGATGTAGTAATTTTGTTTGGGAGGAACACTAGGATCCAGTCTAGGATGGAGCCTGGGCGGTTGGTCTTGTTGGGCCTAGTAATGTAGTGAATAAGTTGAGTAAAGTTGAAGAGATTGATTGATAAGGTGGGATTAGGGTCGATGATTTTTTTGCCAGTCAATATTTACGTCTCCCATTATGTAAGTTTTGTGTTTAATATTTGAGAAGATCCAGGAGAGGAAGACTTCCAAGGTATTGGTGTTCTTACCAGGGGGAATGTAAAGGGAGATGACACAGATACTTTTATGGTCATTTAATTTTAGCATGCCAATTACTAGTTCAGCGTTATTAAAGGACAGAATAGGATTTGGGAAGGGAGTAATGGATAAATGAGTAGAATAAATTAGTGCTACTCCACCACCTCTTTTATTTAGGCGGTCAGATCAGAGGCATTGAAATCTGGGGGGAAGGAATTCTGAGTCGGTTATGTGTGGTTTTAGCCAGGTTTCAGAGATGGCTACTACGTCAGGTGAGTTATGGTTGAGCCAGGCATGAAAGACGATAATTTTATTAGTTAAGCTTTGGGCATTGATGGTGACGAAATTGAGGTATTTATGGATAGGTTTGTTGTTGTAGCTATGTTTTTTTGTTTGAGAAATGTTTGGTCCAGGGTTGGGATGAATGTCGCCTGCTAAGAAGAGGTATGAGAGAAGACGAATAAGTTTTTTTAGGATTGTGTTTGGTTAGGAATGAATGGTAGGGTATGGGTTTAGGTTTGTAGAAATTTGAGGGGATTTGGAAGAGTTTTAATGTTAATAGAGAGGTGGGGTGAATGGGGGTTAGAGAGGCAGAGATGTTGTAGAAGTGATTTGAATGGTTGTGGTATGGAGGTGGAGGTGGAGGGTGTATGTGGGGGTTTGTATAAGAGGTGGCATGGTATAGAGGAAGTAGAATGAGGAGTACACGTGTTGTAGGGGTAAGGATTGTGGAAGTAAAAGAGGGCATTTGTAATTGAAGTTTGATTTGAGGAGATAGGATTATGGAGGTTAGAGAGAGATAGGAAGGGCAGGTGAATAGGAGGAGGAGTATTGAGTAGGGTGTAATTGGTGGAGATGGAGGAGTTATGTTGTGATGGGATTGGGAGTTGTAAGAGGGAGGGAGTATGGGATGGCAATAAATGTAGGAGCATTGGGGCTGGGTAAGAATTGGGGGCAGGCTAGGGGAGCGGAGTGAGCCTGCAGGGCGAACGGAGCGGGATAGAGCAACAGGGCAGAAGAGTCCAGCTGAAAAAGTATCAGCCTCTGCAGGTAAGAGCTGGGGTAAGTAGGAGAAAGTACAGTAAGGCTGGGTGGAATTTGATAGAGATTGAGCAACACAGTGGAAGAGAAATAAATATAATGTTGAGAGAGATGAGTAAAGTTATGGATTAGTTGGCTTTAGAAGTAGATTAGAGGTGAAGGTGGATAAGAGAAAAAGAAAAAAAAATTAAAATAGAATAAGAGTAGGCAAAAAGGTGGGATGGTGCTGCCACCTGTTGGAGAGAGGAGAAAAGGCAGGCAGAGAGGGAAAAGGGAAATAAAATAGAGCAAATGGGCAAGTGACTAAGGTAAAGAAAAAGTAATGAGAGGGTAAGTCTCCAGTGGGATACAATGAATGGGATGGGAGGCTGGAGGTCAGTAAGTTAGAGGGGGATCTTTGCGGTCTGCGGTAGGCTACTGAGTCACACACACTGAGGGACAAGCTAGCAAATAAGAATATTTAGATAACTGAGTTTGTTGTAAGGCTACATACATTTACTGAGAACAAAATAGGTAAGGGATTCCGCACTGAGGTTCTTTTCAGGTAAGCCCAGACTAGTGAGCAGGAAAAGTCCAGGTGGGCCGACTTGGCTTTTTGCAGAATGAAGTCCGTGTAATTCGGGAGGTAGAGACGGACCTTCAGGAGAGGAGTGCTGTAAAAGAGAGGGGAAAAACAAACAAAAGTAAGTATAGGGAGAAGAGATGAGGAGGAGGAATGTATGCGCTGACTAGACAGTATAGGAGTTGGAGTAGATTTGGAGGAAAAGTGTAAGGAACAAAATGAGTAGTAGGTCTGGAAGAAGGGAATAAGTGAGGGAGGGTTAAATTAAAGGTAAAAGTGATTGAGAACAGCTGTTGAAGAAGAAAGCAGGAGAAAGACAGGGAGAGAGACAGCAGCACAGATAAATCTTATTACCTCTACCAACTAGTACAGTCCAAAGTCAAATGCAATTATACAGTCTAGATGTTTGGTGTGGGGAGCAGAGAAATACAGTAGTACAATAACAAGTTCAGGCAAACTGATACATTTGAAACAAATTATATATGCATTTTACCTTTACACAATGTGTAAAGGATGGCCAGGCAATTTAATGTAAGAGAAGTGTAATTTATACTCTTAAAGCAAAGATGTGCCCTAAATCGAGAGTTGGAATAAACATTAATGTAGGCAGACAGAGTGTGAAAAATCCTTAGCAATCTATCAAAAACTTGTAGAATAAACTGGGGAGGCAATATATAACTCTCATCAATTCAAACAGTGGCTAGGCAATATATAACAATAGCTAATTAAAAGAGGCTAGGCACTGTATAGTTATAATAAGCTAAAACAATAAATACTAGCTGTTAGGTAAAATAAGGTGATAAGTCCATTTGTAAAGTATATAAATATATATTTATAAAGTCCATGATGATTCATTCCATGGCCTTAAAGATAAGGCTGGTTAAGTTTATGGCATTATAGTTCCCAGGGTCTGTTGCTGTACCCCCTTTATGAAGGTGGATGATGGCTGCTGTTTTCCATTCAGCAGGGACAAAAACATTACTCAGGCTGTGGTTGAAGAGAGTACCTAATAGAGTTGCTAACTCATGTTTTAGACCATTTAAAATGGAACCTGGGATGCCATCTTGTACCTAGAGGCTGTGTTTTTGGCCTTGGAGAGAGTATTAATGACTTGCTCTTTGGAGATGCTAGGTGGGGGAGATGTAGAGGAAATCGTTGTGGAATATTTGGAGGGGACAGGGGGATGAAATTTTCACCAAACCTGTTGGCTAATAGGTTAGATATTTTCTCAGAATCAGTGTGTGTGATGCCATCCACAGCTAGTTTAGCACACGTCTGAGTCCTACCTTTTAGGTTACTGATGTTGCTGAAGAATGCCTTATGGTTATCCTTATATATGGTTGCTAATTTTTTTTCGAAGTTGCCCTTAGAGGATTTTACAAGTTGTTTTATTTGTTTATTCAAGTAGAGGATGGTGTTTTTCCAGTGCTGGGACGTCTCATTTTTATTCTTAGACAGCAACTTCTTCTTGTTGTTGTGTAACTTATTAATGCTAGATGTCCACCAGGGAGGCTTGTTTTTTCTTGTGGATCTTGTTTTGATTCTATCAGGTACAGCTGTAGCACTACATTTGTGTATGTGTTTGTACAGGGCATTTGTGTATACCTTAATATAGTTGTCAATGACATCTGTGAGAACAGGAGCTTAGAAATTATGTATGCCATCCCTTAGGAGGGTATAGTTAGCTTTGGTGAAATTTTTTAACCTGATTTCACCTAAGAGGGATCCAGGTGTTATAGCTACTTCAAATGTGACTGATTTTAGATCAGATTTAACCAGTGAGGGTCCTATACTTGTGGTGGTTCAATGGTCATCCATGTTGGTGAGGAACGTGCCGAGAATATTTGAACCCCTTGCGGGGTTGCATACTATTTGTTAAAGGGCATCAGTGTTAACAAAATCTAGGAACCTTTGTGTGAGCATGTTGGTACTTGTATAAGTTTCTCAGTAAATTAATTAATTGTTTATTAATTATTATGTTTTTTATTATTTGACATTTGTTTACTGGGATGGTCTGACTGGGTCTACAGAGCCCCAGGGAGAAAAGCTCCACATACAGTACAATATAAATACAGTTTAATCCAATCCAATATAAATCACATTAGAAATACTATACAAAATAAGTTGAAAGAACAAACAATGTTACAAGATGTTGCAATATATATGCTGCACATCTAGACAGTTCTATACCGTTAAAACATTATAGGTTCATAGGTTGGTACCAGGCTATCGGCCCTAGGGCCTATACAAGCCTAGCCATAACAATTCCCTGGATATTTCTTCCCACAATATTCACTTCTCTGGACCTGTCTAGCAGGGTGACTGACATGATCCCCGGGGTGATTTTCCTATCTCCCATACAATCATCAAGGTTCCTTTTGAAGAGGGCCAATAAGGCGCTCTGCTTGACATGTATGGGCAGTCTATTCCAGAGTATGGGGAGTCTCTGGGTCAGGAACCTATCCCTCCAGCATGTCTTGTTCATTGTGATGACAAGGTTTAGATCCCTGGAGCGTGTGGCTCTGAGGGATTGGAATTTCTTTAAGTGGAGCATGTCCAACAGCTCAGGGTTTGACATGGCCTTGTATGTTAAGCAGAGATCGCCTCTGAGTAGATGATATGCCACAGAGTACAGCTGGAGTTTTTTTAGAAGGTCAGCATATGGCATCTGCTTTAGGCATGTGATTCTTTTAGTGAGGTATTTCTGTGGCCTTTGCAACTTTTGCAGATGTCCTGTGAGGTACATACCAAATGGGGCATTATACTCTATAATGGGTCTAATGAGGGATGAGTACAGTGGGACAATTACCTCCTTTTTTCTGGATTAAAAGCTCTTAGTGATGAGGTGTGCCACATAAAGGATTTCCTAACTGTTGTGGCGATGTGGTTATTGAAAGTGAGACCACTGTCCACCTGTGTCCCTAAGTCTCTCATCACAATTTCGATGTTTAGTGTCCTGCCACCTATTCGTGGGTACATGTTTTTTTTCCAAAGGGGATAACTATACATTTCTTGGCATTAAGCTTGAACCCATGGCTCTGGCACCAGGCATATGTTTCTGTAAGTCCCTTTTGTAGAATATCCACATCTATTATAGACAATAGTCACTCTCACCAAACATGATGTAGATAGTGTTCAAAAAATAGTACGTAGGTAGTGCAATGTGTGACATTGACTGGTATAGTACATGAAAAATAAATAAATAGAATGTTAGTTTCCGTTAGGAAAATAATAGCCAGAAAGTTAGTGATGCAGATAGATAGTGAGAGCGTTAAGAAGAATAGAGGCATTACAGCCTGAGCAGTAGCTTAAGGATGTGGCATCGAAACAGAGAAGGAGTGAGAAGAGCCGGAGGATCTTGCAGACTGTGAAGGATTGAAATGTGACAGATGAGGAGGATGAGGCTAGTGTGGAAGAAGAAAGTGCTGAGCATTAGGCAGGCTTTATGCAGGAGCAGAGCCATGTCTTTTTGAGATGATTTTTTAAAGAAGCTTTGAAAAGGGTTAAGCCAGGCATAGACCTGGTAGTTAGAGGTAGTGAATTCCAGTACAGAGACAGTATGAATACAGAGAGTGACCTGGTTTTCTTGCAGGTTTTGAGATGGCCAAGAGATTTTTGTCTTCTGATCATAGAGGTCAATTTGGTATGTAAGGTGTGACTAGATTGGCTAGTGCAGGACAGGCAGTAGGCTTGAAAATAAGGTTGTGCAAAGTGGATAGCTGAATAAAAGCAAGTTTGTTGAGGAGATTCTAGGAGTGATTTACAGCGATGTGTGTGATATTTAGAGTTTGTGGCAAACTTTGTTGTAGCACTGTTCCATCTAGCTTAGGGTAGAAGTTTGTAAGTTAGTTAGGATAGGGGCACCATAAAGAAGGGAGCGAAGTAAAAATGTTTTTGCAAGGGTAGTTGTGGTTGCTGCAGTAAAGAAATGTTTGTTTCTCTATAAGAGTCCCAGTAACCTGGCAAGTGGGATGACACAGACTGATGGCATAGATAAACAAAGACAACTTCAAAGAATAACTTCAGAAATACAATGACTTGTTTAAATAACAACCTGAGCCCAAACCATATGAATGTAAGACTCAAAAAAAAAAAAACAAAAGATATGACCTATCTGTATTCCAGGGATTGAGTCTTTAGATCTCCATTTGCCTACCGTGTGACTTAGACCAAGTCACTTAACCAGAAACCACCCCAGACATAGCATGGAAAAGGCCCGTGTTGATCAGTGCTCTGCCATGGTTACCAAAATGTACACAAATAATGGGTATGCAGGTTAAAAGTGCTAATATGTGCACATAAGGTTCTGACTATGCCACAGTTAAAAGAAATGTACACAAATAATGGGTATGTGGGTTAAAAGTGCTAATATGTCAACATATGGTTCTGACTATGCCACAGGTAGCAAAATGTAAACAAATAATGGGTATGCAGGTTAAAATCGCTAATATGTGCACATAAGGTACCAGCTGTGCCACAGTTAACCCAAGTTTAAACAAAAGCTAGGGTATCTGTAGAACCTGGCTGGAGAGGATGAAAGAAAGTGGCCACTGCTGTCTTTCTGCCCTAGTGGGAGAAAGGGGTCACTGGATTATCACAAGAGTAACACCTAGAAAGGGCATGAGGTGTTACTTTATGGAGCTTGAGTCTGTCAAGCCTGTGTTGTCACAGTGCATTTGTATTGGTAACAGAGGGGAATTTGACATGCACAGGCATGCTTTCCTTCAGGTGATAGCAATGGTAGAGCTCATAAGAATTGTTAAGAGAGATGGCAAGGGCTGTTCTCAAGGAGAGAGGAAAAGCCATCCGCAAGGACAGTAAGCTGATTCTACTTTCTGGCGTCTACTTCTCTGAAGCAATCAATAAGAAAGGACTCTAGCTAACTAAGGTTGCAATTGACTGCAAGCTAGTAGCAGTCACTGAATCTCCAAATGACTTAACCATCCTGAAGGAAGTTTTGTCCAAACTAAAAAACTGGTGCCAAATCATGTACTAAAACTAAATACCAAAAAAATGCATTATTACATCATTTGGGAAGTCGTCTACTATGTGGAATTACCACATTGTCAATATGCCCCTAAGAGCTGGCACAGTTGTTCAGGATTTGGGAACTTATGTGGACAGAGACACAACTTTCAACCATCATATGCCCATT